>NC_133381.1:4164929-4211668 GCF_049309525.1 Garra rufa | reverse complement strand
AAATTATATATATATATATATATATAATTTATTTTTAAATTATTTAATATGTAATAATTTAAAATATGAACAAATCGCTCAGTTTGAGCATTAGTGTGTGCATGATCAGTAAGAAAAAAATAAAATAAGTATTTATTCAAAAATATTTTTATATTATTTAAAATAATAAAAATATTATTAACTTATTTTAAAATAAGAATTTAATTTAATTTAATTTTAATAATTTATAAATGATTTATAAACTATTTAAGATATATTTTTTAATTATTTAAAATATTAAAAATAATTTGTTTTGAGCATTTAATGTGTATGGGTAATAAGAATAACAAAATAAAAAAAGAGTATTTATTCCAAAATATTTAAAATATTTTGTATATCATATAGATCATAATGAGAAATGTTTTTTGAGCAGCAAATCAGCATATTAGAATGATCTCTGAAGGATCATGTGACATGGAAGACTGGAGTAATGATGCTGAAAATTCAGATTTGATCACTGAAATAAATTCCATTCCAACAGATATTCACATAAAAACTAGCTATTTTACATTCTAATAATATTTTACAATTTTAGTGATTTTACAGTATTTTTGATTAAATAACCAAACTAGTGTATTTTCAGAATTAAAATTGTATCACCATAACTGCTCATCACAGAAAAGTTCTAGAAGGATAGATCTTCAATAAATCATCATCAGCACTAATTACAGTTTATAGCTTAAAACGCAAATGTTGGAAGACCTGGGACAGAAACAGCATCTCTGTATCTATATTCAGAACGCTCTTCGTGCTCATGGTGATCTTCTTCAGTTTTGGAGACCACTTTGTGCTCGTAAAATTCGAGGTTGCATCCAAACCTTTGTTTGGCGTCCACTTTGGTAAACCAGGGACCGTATTTCACACTATCAAAGATGCAATTTACAGGCCGCAGAGGACAGCCTGCAAAGAGGACTTGTGGGTTGGAGGTCTCTGGAGAACAATAATGCATCATTTCTTCAACAGACACTTACGGTGGCTGAAACTCCATCGAGCTGTCTTGCTCCGTGGTTTGACACAAGTATTCCATCCACCCCATACTTCAGCGCTTCTTTGGCATCTTCAGCTAAAACGGCAAGATTCACCATGAGCAGAACATTAATTACTGCGGTTCTTCTGAAGCAGTTTTGCCTTTTCTCATTCTAGAATTTGAAGCCAAAATCCTTTGCATGGAGGGAATTACGTTACATTGCAATTATGGCATACAAAGCTGTTTTTATCTGCATTTAAAGGAAAAGTTAATGCAAAAATAAAAAAAAAATGTGCTCACCCTCGGGCCATCTAAGATGTAGATGAGTTTGTTTCTTGATCAGATTTAGAGAAATGTAGCATTGCATCACTTGCTTACCAATGGATGTGAATGGGTGCCGTCAGAATTAGAGTCCAAACAGCTGATAAAACATCACAACAATCCACAAGTAATTCACACCACTCCAGTCCATGAGTTAACATCTTGAGAAACCAAAAGCTGTATGTTTGTAAGAAAAAAATCCATTAATAAGATGTTTTAACTAAAATATGAATCCATTATAATGCTTCCTCCAGTAAAAAGGTTAATCTTCTGTTGTCTCTCACATCAAAATTCAGCCACATATTTGTTTTTTTAGCTGTTTTAGACCATTTTACTTGTAAACAGTGCTTGTTCTGTGCAGATTTCTCTCCTGTATCAGACCAGACCACTTTTTCACTGGTATAGATATTGGATATTGGAAGCAATATTATGTAAGTATGACAGAAGAAGCAATAGTTTGAAGATAAAAAAAAAACACCTTGATGGATTTTTTTATTTATTATTATTATTATTATTATTTTTACAAACACACAGCTTTTGGCTTTACAAGATCTTAACTGATGGACTGGAGTGATTACTTGTGACTTATTATGATGTTTTTATCAGCTGTTTGGACATTCTGACGGCACCCAATCACATCCATTGGTGAGCAAGTGATGGAATGGTACATTTCTCCAAATCTCATCTTTTTTGGGGGTGAACTATTGCTTTAAAAATGTTATTGCATGCTCATTTAGGAACATACTCCAGTCCATCAATTACCATCTTGGGAAATCCAGAAACAAATCCATAATCGAAGGCATTTTTAACTTCAAACTGTTGCTTCTGGATAAAATATGAGCTCATAATCCATAATAATGCTTCCTCCACTGAAAAAATCCATCTCCTGTTGTCTCTCACATCAAATTCCAGCCACATATTTGTTTAGCGCTGTTTTGGACTGTTTTGGTTTGTAAACAGTGCTTGATCTGTGCAGATTTCTCTCCTGATTCAAATCAGACCGCTTTTTCACTGATTTCACTGATTTCATAATAGATTATGGACTCATATTTAAGTTAAAAACATCTTAGCAATGGTATTAACAAACAGCTTTCTGCTTCTCAAGATGTTAACTGATGGACTGGAGTGGTGTGGATTACTTGTGGATTATTGTGATGTTTTTATCAGCTATTTGGACTCTCATTCTGATGGCACCCATTCACATCCATTAGTGAGAAAGTTTCTCCAAATCTGATGAAGACACAAACTTATCTACATCTTGGATGGCCTCAGAGTGAGGACATTTACAGCAAATTTTACATTTTGGGGTAAACTATTGCTTTGATTTTTTTTTTTGATTTTTTTTGCAAACTACTCTAGTCTATCAATTAGCATCTTGAGAAGAAGGGCTGTTTTGGCTTGTAAATGGTGCTTGGTCTGTGTACATTTCTCTCCTGATTCAAACCAGACAGCTTTTTTACTGGATGGAGGATTACTATAGATTATGGACTCATATTTTAGTTAAAAACATCCTTATAATGGTACAAACATGCAGCTTTTTGCTTCTCAAGACATTAACTGATGGACTAGTGTGGATTAATATTGTGTGAATTATTGTGATGTTTTTATCAGCTGTTTGGACTCTCATTCTGACGGCACCCATTCACATCCATTAGTGAGAAAGTGATGGAATGCTACATTTCTTCAAATCTGATGAAGAAACAAACTCATCTACATCTTGGATGAACTGAGAGTGAGGACATTTACAGCAAATTTTGCATTTTTTGGGTGAACTATTGCTTTAAAAATGTAATTGCTAGTGCATTTAAAAAAATACTCTAGTCCATCAATTAACATCTTGAGAAGCCAAAAAATTAATTATGGATTTGTTTCTTACAAACACTCAGCTTTTTGCTTCACAAGTTGGTTATTAATGGAATGGAGTAAGGTAGATTACTTGTGAATTATTGTGATGTTTTTATCAGCTGTTTGGACTCTCTATCTGACGGCACCCATTCACATCCATTGGTGAGCAAGTGATGTAATTCTGCATTTCTCCAAATCTGATGAAGAAACAAACTCATCTACATCTTGGATGAACTGAGAGTGAGGACATTTACAGCAAATTTTGCATTTTTTGGGTGAACTATTGCTTTAAAAATGTAATTGCTAGTGCATTTAAAAAAATACTCTAGTCCATCAATTAACATCTTGAGAAGCCAAAAAATTAATTATGGATTTGTTTCTTACAAACACTCAGCTTTTTGCTTCACAAGTTGGTTATTAATGGACTGGAGTAAGGTAGATTACTTGTGAATTATTGTGATGTTTTTATCAGCTGTTTGGACTCTCAATCTGACGGCACCCATTCACATCCATTGGTGAGCAAGTGATGTAATTCTGCATTTCTCCAAATCTGATGAAGAAACAAACTCATCTACATCTTGGATGGCTTGAAAGTGAGGACATTTACAGCAAATTTTCATTTTTGGCTTTAAAAATGTTATTGCAAGCTCATTTAGGAAACTATTGCTCATGAATAGCAACATGATGCTGAAGTTTGCACAGGAAAGAAACGTCAGTAAATGTGAAAAATTAGTTTCACATACTGTAACTTAATTTCTCCAAGTCTGTTCTGTTCGTAAAAATCCTGAAAATGATTAAGTAGCGTTTTCTTTCAGCTGCGGCCAACAGGAAAGGATGCACTTTTCAAGGAAAAATATGTTCCACACATGAGCTAAAATAACTAATGGCGCTCCCCAATTACTTTTCCCCCTCCCCTCAACACACATTTCTGAGTTTGTCAGGGAGCACATTTAAATCCTTTGGTCTGTGCTGAAATTAAAAAAAAAAAAAAAAAAACTTTTATTTACAGAATGTGCCATTTCCAGAGCCAAAGAGAAGATAAAAGTTTATCTGAAGACACAATAACAGCAGTAAAGCTTCTAGACGTTTCTGAGATAACCTCACAGACTGACTGCTTTTTCCTCCCGGGAGATAAATGACACTTTATCTTTCATTAGCGGCCCCTTGCTGACAGACGAGGTCGACTGGTCGACTTGTTTTGATTAGATTATGCAAATAAGACGTTCTGTATCAGTGACGGTGAGCATTCCACACTCCTGAAAATTAAGATTTCAGTAAGAATCAAAATCGTTTTTTTTTTAGAAAACATCTGTACTGGTGCATTAAAGAATCCTTAAATTAATAAGAAATGACCTGAAAGACATATAATGCAACATCAAGAATGTCTCCAACCTTTATTTTTTAGGTGCAAGCAAGAGAGAAGATTCGAGAGACTTAATGAAATCCACATTGGACTTTTGTGGCTTTTAGTTCATGTTTGTTAGCATCAAGGTCAGAAGGTGTATAAGTGTATGTCTTCACATTTTAAATATGTAATGTTTGCATAACATGTTTTTTTTTTTATATATGCATAACATTGTAGGCAGAACAGAATAGTCCTATGAGTGCAGTTTGGCGGTTGGTGGACATAATCAAAATGTCTAATAGAGTGGTTTGTAGGTGTAAATTCATTCATACACATCTCTTAATTAAAAGTTTTATTTTATTTATATTGTTTTTATTTTTATTGTATTATATTTAATATTTGTTTTATTTTCATTTTATTTTGCATTTTATTTTATTCTTATTATATTTGTTCATATTTACTTTATTATATATACTATTTATGGATATTTCCTTTTATTTTATTTATTTATTTATTTATTTATTTATTTATTTATTTATTTATTTTTATTTATAATGAGCATAGCCACTAAATCTGTTTGACTGTCTCCAAAGCTCACTTTGGACATCATTGCAAGACAACAAAGGACAACATTCAGGTACAACCACAGAGGAAGTGAGTGCAGTATATTGTATTTTTATTTTATTACATTTTTTTATTTAATTAAAATACTTTAATAAAATTTAAACAAATATTATTTTATTTTATAATGAAGATATCCTCTAAATCTTTGTTTGATTGTTTCTAAAGCTCACTTTAATTTGTTTTAGATGTTTAGACATGATGTTATGGTGCATTGGAAGTCTGGACAGCATTCAAACACAACCACAGATGATGTGAGTGCAATATTTTTTTATTTAAATACATTTTATTTAATTGATATACTTTAATAAAATGTATACAAATATTTTATTTTATTTTATTATTTTGAAATGAACATAGCCATTAAATCTTAGTTTGATGTGTTTCTATAGCTTACTTTCATGTGTTTTAGATCTTTAGACATGATATTATGGTGCACTGGAAGTCTGGACAGCATTCAGATACATCTACAGATGAAGTGAGTGCATTGTATTTTTTGTATTTAAGTAATTTATTATTTGTTAAAATGCTTTAATAAAATGTAAAGAAATTTTAATTTAATTTTATTTTTTTGCATTGCATTGCATTCAGACACAACCACACATGACACAACAGCTCCTCCAAACATGACAGGATAGCTCACCTGTCAAAACCCCTTTGACCACCACTGGCAGCGAGGTCATTCTCTTCAACCAGGCGATGTCATCCCACTTCACCGTGGCATCTATGGCCTGAGTTACGTACACCGCCAGGCCGCTGTCCTCCCCGTAACCCTCTTTTGAGGAGAACGCTAAATCAGGGGTCTCGAAATTGGCCATCCTGGGGGAAAAAATGAGAGTGCAAAATGGAATTAGTCCTGTGAGTGTTGTTTTTGGTCAGTGTATGAAAACTGAGCCGGGGTTTTATCCAAACACCAGAGCTCGCGCTCAATGGCACCTTGTTGCCGCTGCTGCGCTTTGATTTGTGGGGCCGAGCGCAAGTCTTCGGGAGGGTTGAGATGAAGTTCATGTTGTGTCACTGCTGATGGAAACGGAGGCAGTAGTGCTGAAATATACAGTGGGGCCGAGATGCTTTTTTGGATTTCTAATTGACGTAGGCTTTACTTTCATGAGGGCATTTTTATAGCGGGCTGCTGTTGGTGTATCTGTAGAAGTGCTGATATCTGAATGTTTCCCCACATAAAAAGCATAATGTAGCCAGTGTTGATGGGGCTGAAGCGGCGAGTATGAATCCCCATGAGCGGCATGATCTACTGTACGAGAGAGATTTCTGTTTCCAGAAATACATAAAGCTCTTCAGTGAGATCTTTGGGTTTTAAGGGACAACAAATCTGTAAAATAACCTGTTCACGAGGGTGAGAAAATGTAGGCCTTGTTTATGAAGAAACCCCACAAGAATTTTAAAAAGAGTTAATAGAATCAGTTTATCTTTATAGTTCTTGTGAGGGTTTCTTTATTATGCATTAAATCAAAACTGTAGTGTTTACAATGGAGCATCTGTTTGACTAGAGATGTGTAAATTAAGATGCTGCTTTATTGTAGAGAATGTCATTATTTATGCCTTTATAGTATTCAAATTAAGTATTAAAGCATCTGAAGTCTCTTAGTGCATAATGTGGTTGCTAAGGTGTTGCTATGCAGTTGCCAAGGCATTAGTATGCAGTTGCTAAGATAAGTAAAATTGCAGATCGGACAATATAATTTCTACATGCATGCCAGAATATTGCTATGCAGTTGCTAAGCAGTTAAGTGGTTGCCAGGGTGTTGCTATGTGGTTTCTAAATATTTTGAGTTCCTGTTAGAACATTATGTGGTTGCTAAGTTCTGAGTAGTTGCCAGGGTGTTGCTATGTGGTTTCTAATTATTCTGAGGTGCTTTTAGAACGTTATGTGGTTGCTAAGTTCTGAGTAGTTGCCAGGGTGTTGCTATGTGGTTTCTAATTATTCTGAGGTGCTTTTAGAACGTTATGTGGTTGCTAAGTTCTGAGTAGTTGCCAGGGTGTTGCTATGTGGTTTCTAAGCATTATGAAGTGCTGTTAGAACAGTATGTGGTTGCTAAGTTCTAAGTGGTTGCCATGTTCTGAGTTGCTGTTAGAATTTTATGTGGTTACTGAGTTCAAAGCGGCTGGTATGGTGGTGCTATGTGGTTTCTAAATGTTCTGAGTTTCTGTAAGAACATTATATGGTTGCTAAGTTCTAAGTGGTTGCCAGGGTGTTGCTATGCGGTTTCTAAGCATTCTGAATCACTGTTAGAACATTATGTGGTTGCCAATGTGTTGTTATGCATTTGTCAGGGTGCTTTTATTGGTTGCCAGGACTTTCATATGCAATTGCTAGGGTGAGTAAAGTTGTAGATCTGACCATATAATTTCTAAACGCATAACAGAGTACTGCTAGGGAGTTAAGTGGTTGCTAGGTTGCTGCTATGTGTTTTCTAAGCATTCTGAGTTGCGGTAAAATCGTTATGTGGTTGCTAAGTTCTAAGTGGTTGCCAGTGTTGCGGTGTGGTTTCTAAACATTCTGAGTTGCTGTTAGAATGTTTAGTGGTTGCTAAGTTCTAAGCGGTTGTCAGGGTGTTGCTATGTGGTTTCTAATCATTCTGAGTTGCTGTTAGATCGTTATGTGGTTGCCAGGGTGTTGCTATGTGGTTTTCTGAGCATTCCGAGTTGCTGTTAGAATGTTACGTGGTTGCTAAGGTGTTGCTATGCAGTTGCTCAGGTGATAAGTCGTCGATCTGACCATATAATTTCTGGATGTGCTACAAGGCATTGCTGTGCAATTGCTGGGGAGTTGTACATGGTTGCCATGGTGTTGCTATGTTTCAGGGTTCTAAGCATTCTGAGTGGCTGTTAGAATGTTATGTGGCTGCTAAGGTGTTGCTATGCAGTTGACAGAGTGTTCTAAGTGGTTGCCAGGGTGTTGCTATGTGACTTAGTGGATTATGTGATTACTAAAGTGTTGCTTTGGGGATGAGTTGTAAAAATATCTCATGATTCTGTAAAAATTAAATACATGATATTACATTTTTTCACATGCTTTGTTAGTATGTGGCTTTGCAGTTGCTAGGGAGTTCTAAAAAGTTGTTGGAGCGTTTCTCTGCATTTGCTAAGGTGCTCTGAATGGATGATAAGGTGATGCTATGCAGCTATTCTGGGTGGTTTCCAGTGATATGCTGTTTCCAAGGTGTAAAATTAGAATATATAATTATAGATCTGACCATATAATTATGAATCTTTGGTGCAAAAGTCATAGAAAACCTCCAGAGCTGCAGAAAAAGCGGCAGTGTGACAACATAATAATACGTCCTGTTTGTCATATGCTGTTTCTGAAATCACTACTGAAATCACCATATAATCAGATCACTCTATGTATATTCTGATTTCAGATCAGATGAACAATTCACACTGTGTTTGTGAGTTTACAAACGTAGACCGCGATGTCTGTAAAGCACGCTGCTGGCACGCACACACGTCACGTGTGGTTGTCTCAGCGTTTACCTCAAATGAGAGGGCAGCTTAAATCGGTTGCGCACGTCATCACGTCGCCTGCCAAGATAAGGTGTGTCCACTGTGACAAAGATACCCTTATACCCGGCCTCCTCAGCCCTCCTGACCAGAGACTGAGTCAGCGCTCGGTCTTTATAAATGTACAGCTGCATCCAGCGCACGGCCCCAGGTGCGGCCTCCGCTACTTCCTCTATGGTGGAGGTGGCCCATGAGCTCAGCATCATCCCCGTGTCACAGGACAGGCAGGCTGCGGATGGGAAGAGACCAGAGGAGATGTTAGAACAGCAGGGTCATTGTCACAAGGGTGGCGTGGCTTATAAGATACTGAACGGTCTTTGGGTTCGAACCTTCAGACGGGGCTGAACCTATAACTAGTGTGTGGGATCTGTTCAAAGATAATAGATCCCTCATAAAGTGCCATGCTAACAAGTTTCTGCCTTAGCTCTATATTGGTACAAGAATTGTTACTTAAAACTGTGTTACGTAAAACTGTTACTTAAAACCACAATAAAACTGGTAGTTTTTATTTACTAAACTGACAGTAGTACAAAAGTATGGAAGCCAATTTCAGACACAAAAGAAAAAAATCATGCAAAATATGACATAAAAAGTCTAAATTGTGAGATTAAAAAGTCAACGTTTTGAAAAATGTAAAAATTATGAAAAAAATATAAATTGTTAGATGAAAAAGTCAAAAATATGAGATATTAAGTATATCATAACTGAGTGTATATCTCATAATGACTTAGTATGTCATAATTTTGACTTTTTGTCACATAATTGACTTTTTGACACAATTTCAACTTTTTATCTCATAATTGACTTACTATGTCAAAATTTCGACTTTTTTTATCTCATAATTATGACTTTTCGTCATCTTTTTGCATTTGTATCTCATAAGTTTAACCTTTTATCTATAATTATTACTTTTGTCATAATTGACTTAGTGTCTCATAATTTCAGCTTTTTATCTAATTATGATTTAGTATGTCATATCAACTTTTTATCTCACCATTGACTGTGTCATTGTTTCAACTTTTTATCTCGTAATTATGATTTAGTATCATATTATGACTTATGTAATAATCATGACTTTTTAAGTTATATTTCAACTTGTTTCACTTTTATCTCTTTCATTTCATAATTATGACTAAGTATTTCATAATTTTGACTTCCAATTTCATGATGACAGAGTCATAATTTAATTTTTTTTCTATAATTATTACTTTTATATCATAATTTAGTCATTTTATCTCATAATAGTGACTTTTTGACACCAACTTTCTATCTCATAATTGTGACTTATGTCATAATTCCAGCTTTTTATCTCATAATTGTGGCTTTTTGTCATTGTTTAAACTTACCTCATAATTGTGACTTAGCATGTCATAATTTTGGCTTTTTATTTTATAATTATGAATTTTTGTCATTTCAACTTTTTATCTCAGAATTGACTTATGTCATTATTCCAGGTTTTTATCTCATAATTGACTATGTCATTGTTTCAACTTTTTATCTTATAATTATGATTTATGTCATCGTAATTGTGACTTATGTAATAATTATTGTTTACTTACTGACCTTTTAGGTAATGTTTCAACTTTTATCTCACTTTTATCTCCTTTATCTCATAATTATGACTTAGTGCGGCATAATATGACTTCTTATCTCAGAATTATGACTTCGACTTTTTGTTTTTGTATGAATGTCATCATTTTGATTTTTTTAATTTCATCATTACGTGTCACATTTCATTTCACAAGTGTCACAATTGCCCATTTTTATAGCATAATTGACTGAGCATGTCATCATTTCGGCTTTTTATTTTATAATTAGATGTATTTGCAGAAATTGACTTCCTTACTATGGCCACACTGAAACTATAGTATAGTATTGTATAGTAATAGTATATTAGCTCACACTGTGTTAAGCATGGTCCATTTTAGTAAAAGGGGTATTTGAGTGTGATTGGGAGCAGGAGACACTGCAGTATGTAGGACAGACTAATGGTGCCTCCATGTGGATAGTTATGATAATTGCAGTCACTGTAAAACCTGTAACTCCAAAGTTAATGTTGTCTGACCTCTCGCAGTGGCCGTCTCGCCATCGGGATGCGCCATTCGCTGCATAGCAGTAGCTGCCACACAGATAGGCATACTGACTCTTTGGCCCAGAACTGTGGTGGACATGTCCACTGAAGACACGTCTCTGAGCACACGAGGGTAAATGCACCACCTGCAGGACACAGCAGAGTCACAATACAGAAATAACAACTTGATATAATAATTAAATACAGATGCAACCGGGGCTAGTTGTCACATTTTTTTTATTAAATTTATTTATAAATTTGGTTATCATTTTTATTTTAGTCTTGACTAAAAGAGACCTTATCTAATACAGTGGGGCATGTTGTCCCATTACAGGGGGTATGAAAACCTATTGATACATGAAAGACAGTCTAAAGTTATGTGATATATCTCTTTTAAAATCTCTTCTAAAAAATCCTAAAAATAAATAAATAAATAAACTTTGAGTATTTTGATAGTCTTGGCTCATTCATTTCCAAAGTTTGGTTTCTATACTAAAAAAAATCTGCATCTGCATTTGCATTTGTATTAAGGTGAGACACTTTAGGTGAATAGGGTAAAAAAAAAAAGTTATGACCTTACTTACCTAGCTGATTGATTACATTAATAATTGTAAAACAAATTTATTACAAGTTTTCTAAAATGTTAGGTTTAAATATGCAAGTGAGGCATTATTTAATGAAATATGTGCTAATTTGCATACATTTCTAGCACAAAAATCTAAAAACTGTATAAAGTCCATTTCAAAATGGACTTTAATTTAATTTAATTTTTTGACGTATTAGAGTCAATTGTTTTTACAAAGGGAATTTTGGGTATCTCATTTGGTCACTCCATAATTCAGAAAATACTTAGACAGAAAACAATATATTTTTTACATTTTTGGGGGGAATAAAATGTTGTATAAAATCAAGCAAATTATATATTAACAAACCCCCCTGGAAAAACCTTCAGGATATAGACAGTAATAAAAATGTCAAGTTTGGTGTGTGTAAGTGCTACTGAAGTGGAGATTTATGGCTCAGTGTAGGAGAAAAAAAAACACATTTTAAGAAAACAGCCTTTAAAAATATGTACTGTAATTGAAATCTATTGACACAAATAGATAAAGTGCCAAAAAAGAAAGACTTAACAGTGTCTTTTGGATGTTTTCTTTCCACTACTCTGAAAAAACACTTTATAAAACACCAAAAAGCCCAAAATCTCAAACTTGACAGGTGCTTCCCTTAAAGGCAGTTTAAAGCATTATCAGTTAAACATATTCAATAAAACAGTTAAGAAACACAATTGCAACAAGCTACTGATGCAAAACCATGTTTATAAATAGATGAAGTGTTTATGTTTGTTTTTTCCTGTAGAACTTGTGCAGCATATGACTTCAGCCCTGACGGACACTTGATTTTGTTAATATTTGAGTTTATTTCATGACTCATCGGATCGTCTGACCGCAGCTCACTTAACTTTCACAAAGCGTGTCTGTAACCTGGAAGGACGTCTTGTTTGCACTTTTTATAAATATGCATATATGACTAATATATATGTATGACTAATACAGTGGCATTATTCATGCGGACTGAGCCTCCGCTGACACTGCTGTAAGGCCGTGTTTAGGTCTCTAGGGTCCGTCTGCCCACCCACACGAACGCTCCAGGCCAAGATAAACGCACATAATTATAACTGGCCGTAACTGACCCCACACAATCCCAGAGAGACTGTCTAAAATTAGGTCAAAACATTTCGAAGAAGTGTAATTCTTGTCAACATTGTGATAGACTGACTCAAACCATTACAGACTGACTCATGCTGTTTACTCCATGACTTAAAAGCAATTTGCCAGACTTCTGTTATTACCTGTTTTGTATTACTATTACCTGTATAAATCAGGAAATCCTATTTCCAGAAAAGGTGTTCAATGTAAATGTCAATAAACAGAAGGTTTTCATTGTGAGTACATTCCCAAATACTGTGTGACAACATGCCCCACTGTACGTGTTCGGGTTGGAAGCCAATTTCTGCCACATAAAAAGTCATGCTTTGGGAAAATCCTAATTATGAGATAAAAAGTCAAATTCATGACACAAACTTAAATGAGTCATGATATGTTTACAATAATTTGTTTTATAAAGTGTCATAATTTTGAACTTTTTGTAACAGTTATTACTTATTATTTTTTGTAATAATTTTGAATTATCTCATTTTTATCTCCTTTATCTCATAATTATGACTAAGTATTCACAATTTCAGCTTTGTCATAATTAAAACTTAGTATGTCAATTTTGACTTGTTCTGTCATGATTTCAGCTTTGTCTCATTTTTTATTTTTATTTTATTTTATAGTTGACTTAGTATTTCATAATTTTGACTTTTTATCTCATTAAAGGTCTTAATTGACCTTTTATGTCATAATTTCGAACTTTTTTATCACTTTTAACTCGTAATTATGGCTTTTTATGTCAATTTTGACCTTTTTTCAAAGTTTTCTTTTTGTCATAATTTCAACTTTTGTCTCATTTTATCTCTTTATTTCATAGTTGACTTAGTATTTCATAATTTTAACTTTGTCATAATTGACCTTTTTATGTCATAATTTTGATTTATGAATTTTTAATCACCTTTAACTCATAATTTTGCCCATTTATGTCATAGTTTTAACCTCAATTTCATTTTTATCCCATAATTATCTCATAATTATTTTTAGTATGTCATAAATTAAATGTTGTCATAATTGATCATTAATTGTCATAATTTTGACTTTTGTGTAGTTTGTATTACTTTTAACTCATAATTATGACAATTTCAACTTTTTAACTCATAATTATGATTTATGACATAATTTCAACATAATTATGACATAACATAATCTCAACTTTATCTCATAATTGACGTCATAATTTTGACTTTTTTTCTCATAATTATGTTTTGACTAGCCATTTTTATCGCTTTAAATTCGTAATTATGACTCATCATGTCAATTTTGACTTTCGTCAAAACTTTGTCGTTTTATTATGTCCTTATTTCAACTTTTGTCTAGTTTTTATCTTTTTATTTCATAGTTATGATTATGTCATAATTTTGACTTTTTATCTCATAATTATGATTTAGAACGGTCATAATTTACCATTTTATATGATAATTTTGACTTTATGTTGTAATTTCAACTTTTTTCTCATTTGTATCTTTTTATTTCGTAGTTATGACTGTCATAACTCTAACTTTTTATCTCATAATTATTACTCAGTATGTCATAATTTTAACTTTGTCATAACTGACCTTTTTGTCATAATTTTGATTGTCATTTTTAATCACCTTTAACTCATTATGACATTTTATGTCAATCTTAACCTTCATCTCATTCTTACCTCCATTATCTCATATTTATGATTAAGTATGTCATAAGTTTAATTTAGTCATAATTGACCTTTTTTATGTCATAATTTTGACTTTTGTGTAATTTTAATCACTTTTAACTCATAATTATGACTCAGACAATTTCAACTTTTTAACTCATAATAATGACTTCTGACATAATTACATTTTTTATCTCATAATTGACTTAGTATGTCAGTTTTGACTTTTTTGTCAAAACTTGTCTCATTTTCTCTCTTTTTATTTCATAATTTATCTTTTTATAGCATAATTTAACCCTTTACCATTTTTATCCCTTTAAACTCATAATTATGACTTAGTATTTCATAATTTTGACACTGAATGTCAATCTCAGCCTTGATCTCATTCTTACCTCCAGTATCTCATATTTATGACTTATGTCATAATTTTGTCTTTTCATGTCATAATTTTAACCCCTTTATCCATCTCATTTCTATCTCTTTTCTCTCATAATTGTGATTTACTATGGCAGAAATGAGATTTTTTTTATACTAATGTTGGACTTCATCTCTTTTTATCTCATTATTTTGAAAATAATAAATAGTAATTTTTTTGTATCTAAAAAAAAAAAAATTTAAAAATTTAAACCTGCAAGATTCACTGAAGTCTGTGATAACTAGCCCCAATCTACCCTATAAGATTTCTTTGTTGCTATCAGATAATAGTTGGATCTTTTGCTCATGCTTCTGTACTACCATTATGTTATTCATTTAGCAGAAACATGCCTAACTCGATCAGCTGAGAATATGTTTGCCTGACACCTGGAGAAACGTGCGCTTACGTGTTTTGCTCAAGGGCTCAATGGAATCAGATCACTGGGCTTTGAACCTTCAACCCTTGGGTTACAAGGCCAGATCTTTAACTACTACAACCCACCACCAATTTTAGATGGTTTTAAACATCATAAACTTCTTGAAATGTAAACAGTTTGTAAGCATGTCAGATGCATGACTTTGCATGCATTTGATTTTATCAAATTTCGATCAAATGCAGTTCATATGATGATGAACGGTCACATACCTGGCGAACGCTTCTACATTATCACGCAGAGTTTGCTGCTCGTCTGCTCCGGAGAAATAGTAATCAAACACTGACTTTGGTAGAAGTCTTTGAGCCTGACGCTCATAATCACTGACACACACCAGCGAGTCTGACATGTTTCCACTGATGAGACTCAAAGCTCTTCAGCCAGCTGGATTTCACCAGGATCAGAGAGCCACTGATCAATTATTAACTTCCTCAAGTTAACTTTCTGCAGTCTTTCAACTAATGTTTATCCAGCATCGGTCCCTTTGCCCTGTTGCAGCTATAGGAGCTTCTGTCAAAAATATGTGAATCATCCAACACAGAGCTGAGTAAAAATCAATACGGTCTGTACTTTTTTGTGTTTGTGTGTAATTGTCATCAGATAATCTAACAGTGTCTTAAAGGTCCAAATTTAGGCTTTGTTCACTCGACAAAATCTAATTTCTTGGGGTGGAATATGTTGCAGACTTATTTCTCATCCCTTCGGTGTGTGTAAATCGTGGCAGTTTTTTCTCCTCCAGCACAAACTTCAGCGTGTGTAGGATGTTGAGAAGTGCGTCTCCTCTCAGCCTCCTCTGCAGCTTTACGTAACAGCTTTGCAGTGCTTTACAACAACTGCTTGCACACATCGACTTCAGAAATCAGAGCATCAGTTAACAAACTATGAAATGCTCATTTTATGAAATGCAGTTAAATTACTGTTGTCCCAGTTAACCAATTTGCATGAAAACTCGAAGTATGAGAATAATAGTAATTAAAACGTGACACCGTTCTTATATTCCAGCTCTGCTCATTCTGCACTTTTATCAACTAGCTTCATGCTTTGCTTCTTAACACTATTGGAGGAGGAATATGTCTGATGGTGTTTTTTTCTTCACTATTACAACATACATTAAAAATGCAATGATTGTTTTAAGATGCAATGAAAAAGCAATGAAGCATTTAGGAAGATCAAAAGGTTTTTGAGATCAAGAGAAATCAGTTCAGCCAAAATGTTGCCTAAATGTGTTCTAGTTTCATGCCTCTTTGACTCTTAATATATCTAAATGTTTTTTACATTTTCTGTTTTCACTTTCACTTTTTTAGTTTGGTTTGACATTTTTATTAATATTATTCAATTTATATTTAATAGTGTTTTCTGTGCACATTTTGTATGTCTCTATTATCAGACACCTATTTTAGGTCTTGGTGTTTCTAGTAATAATGCTGATGAGTTGAATCAGGTGTGTTTGATTAGGGAGACATACAAAATGTTCATAGGGTTGAGAAAGTTTTTGTAGTTTATTGAATTTCACTTCAGTTAAATGTTATTTTCTGTTTTATTTTTGCATTCCTATTTAGCTCAGTGGACGTATGTGAAATGAAATCTGCTATCTTGAGGCAATTGCTCCAGGAAAATGATGACTTGACAACACTGATTGGCTGATAATGTAAGTCTATTTGACGTACTTAGGAGCTCTACAAATAAATAACATTACGAAATACTTTAGATTTGTATGTATTGCTTGAAAAATAATTAGTTAAACTATGAATTTAGTGAAACTATGTATTTTAATGAATATCCTAGTGCAGTTAAGGCAACACACTGCAGGTAAGTAGGATAACTTTAACAGAAATCACAATTCTTCCCCAGTTGACTGATTAAATTAAGAGAAGTTTTGTACTATTACGTTTATATATGCAGAAATTTGCATACGTTTTCCAGAATATAAATCTGAATATTAGATGAAGCCATGTTCAGAATTTTAGTTTCATTTTATTGACACATTAGATGTTAAGGTTTTTACTTCATAAATCAGAAAATACTAGAAAAAAAACGTTCGCCGTGTTTTTAGAAATAAAATCAGGTAAATGATATATGAGCAAACCCCTCAGGAAAAACCTTTAGAATATAGAAAGGAATAAAACTGTAAATTTTGGTGTATGTAAGTGATGTTGAAGTGGAGAAAAAAAACATTTTGAGAAAACATCCCTTTAAAAAATTATCTGCAGACACAAATGGATAAAGTGTAATCAATAAAAAATAAAGTGAATAATATGTGAGCAAACCCTTCTACAAAAATCATCAGAATATAGAAAGGAATAAAACTGTAAGTTTTGGTGTATGTCAGTGCTGTAGAAGTGGAGATAAAAACTTGTTTTGAGAAAACAGCCTTTAAAGATATAATGCAATTATTCTACAGATGCAAATAAAGTGCAAAAAAATCAGGTGAATGATATAAAAACAAGCCCTTCTATAAAAACCTTCAAAATATATATAGAAATAAAACTCTAAGTTTTAGTTTTTGTATGTGCTACTGAAGTGGAGAAAAAACTAATTTTGAGAAAACGTCTTTTAAAAATATAATCTACAGAAACAAATAGATTAAGTGTGATCAATAAAAAATCAAGCAAATAATATGTGAACAAACCCTTCTATAAAAACCATCAGAATATAGACATAAATAGAACTCTACGTTTTGGTGTTTGTAAGTTCTGCTTAAGTGGAGAAAAAACTTATTTTGAGAAAACACTTTTTAAAAATATGCATTATGATAAAAGATGCAAATAGATGCAAGTGCAAAAAATGATCACTTAAGTGTATTTTAAGTGTAAAATCTCAAAACTAACCAGTACATGATTTTTTTTTTTTTTTTTTTTTGCATGTAGTGCCTTGCAGTTATGCAATTACAGTCCAAGAGGGGCAAAACATGGCACTGGGATCAAAGTGATTTTTGTTTGGTTTTACAAACTGAAAGTTGTAAGAGTTTGTCTATATATTTTTTTTTCCATTTTGAACCCAAAACATTTAATGCTGACATGATAAACTAATATTCAAAACACTTTGTATCAAGTTAAACTGTTTAATGAACACATAAACCCAGCAGTTACACAATATTAACAATATAACAATCTGTCACACAATACAATGAAATTGACAATAGATGTTCAGCATATGATAAATTACACAGAAACGATGAACAGATGGTGCTGGTGTGTTTCTGTGCTGGTTACAGTTTACAAGAATCACCGAGATTTATTTGCTACACAGATTCAAACAGTCTGTCCATAGTATAAAATATTAAAGGCAATTGACCGTCGAGTCAAACACTGCACCGATTTTAATACCAAAGACATTGTCAAAGTTTTATTGTGCAAATTAGGAATTCAATTTGCAATTACAGGGAATACATAAGAAACCTACACTGTACAAAACAACATCTTCATACCACTGAGAAATACTTATCCTGAGACCTGGTACACAAAGCATCCGTCTGTTAATATGCCGTGTTAAGGAACTGATTATGGACAGTTTGTGTTTTTCAACACTATGTGCATCATGTGTGGATGAATGCAATAGTGCAAAAATACTCTTCATAAATATCATACTTTAAGAACATTTCCTTCTGAAAACGGTCAGGATTGAGTTGTGGCACAGGAATGTGAAACATGAACAAACGTGGAAGCATTTATCATTACAGCAAATATAGAACAATTAAGGAATCGTGGTAAAACAACAGTGTAATGCATGAATCTCATTAAACCTGTTAAGAACATGGCTTTCCTATTTCACTCCAAAATCAAAATATTAATCATAAGTTCTGATTTTCATGACGATTAAGCACAATTCTCCCAAATTGTCATTATTGTAATGTATCATTTCCTTTTTTTTAGTTCTGTAATTTTAAATTACTTTCATGACTGTAGCCACAAGATTTTTTGTACTACATTACAGTATAAAACACAATACTTTAGCAAAGATATAGACAAGCCAAAAGGTCAAATTAGTTATGCAATATATTAAAAAATTATTAAAATCAGCATAGAGGCAGTACAACAAATACAACCATGATGCATAAATATTTGAATATTTTAATACATTACACCACTGTTTATGTTTGAAATAATTAAAGATTTTTAAAAAATATTTTTTAAAGAAATCTCTTCTGCTCACCAAGGCTGCATTTATTTGATTAAAAATACAATAAAAACGGTAATACTGTGAAATATTAGTATAATTTAAAATAACAGTTTTATATCTTAATATATATTAAAATGTAATTTATTCCTGTGATAAAAATCTGAATTTCCAGCATCGTTACTCCAGACTTCAGTGTCACATGATCCTTTTGTAACAATGGTTTTTGAAATTATGACACTGTTATGTGCTTAATCGGGCTGCTTTTCTCTTTTGTTTTTTTGAGGTGAAATATGAGAGCTCATAATACATTGTAAACATTAACTTCAGCATTAAAATTATTCTACTTATGCACATTCATATTTTTGGCATTTATAGAAAATATAAAAGTTAAATGTTAAAGAAGGTCTGTCAATGTTTGGCATCTTGCAGCAATTAATTTAAGCGACTACTCTTAAAAACCAAACTGAATTAAACCGCAGCGAGAAGCAGGTAAAATGCGAGGAAAGCATTGAATGGGCAAACCACGTTCTGCATGTATGGACTGTCTGATAGCTGGCGTTGCTTTGCATATCCTACAGATATGGCAGTTTCCTCTTGTTTTTGGTGGCAACTGCAGTGAAAGCAAACAAGGGTTGATATTATGTTCCCTCAGTCGTGTTCGACCCCTGCGGTTTGCGTTTTCTCACTGAACTCTCTGCTGCCCCCTCTGACGGAGGCTGATCGCTGCTTCCGGCGGCTCCGTCGCTCATCTGTCCTTCCTCTTCGGTCGACTCATCACCAGACACACGTTCGCTCTCGTTGTCCAGGTCCGACGTGTGTTTCTCCTCCATCATAACGTCCTCCACCTCTTCCTCTGAGACTTCCTCCTTCACGATTACAACTACAGAAACAAAGATTGAAATGATTCATTATATTAGGACAGGGTCAATAAACACCTCTTAAGTTGAACTGGGCAGAAATATTAAACATTTCTGATTTTTGAAATAAAAAATTTTAACTGAACAGTAAACTTATTTCAGCTGGTTTATTACTGCACTACAGCAAAAATATTTTATAATGCACTGGTCAGTTTTGAGATTTTGGGCTGTTTGACTTTTCATAAGTTGTTTCAGACTAGTGGAAAGAAAACATACAAAATACACTTTAAGTGTTTATTTCATTTTTGTACTTTATCTGTTTGCATCTTCAGTGATAATACATATTTTAAAGGGCGTTATCTCAAAATTAGTTTTTTCTTAATTTCAGCATCACTTATAAACACCAAAACTTAGAGTTTTATTCCTATCTATATTTTGAAGGTTTTTATAGAAGGGTTTGTTTATATATCATTCGCCTTATTTTTTTTTTTGCACTTTATTTGTGTAGAATAATTAGATTACATATCTTTTTAAAGGCGGTTTCTCAAAACAGGTTTTTTTTCCATTTCAGTGGCACTTACATACACCAAAATTTACAGTTCTATTCCAATTCATATTCTGATAGTTTTTATAGAGGGGTTTGTTCACATATTATTCATTTGATTTTTTTATTGATCGCACTTTATCTGTTTGTGTCTGTAGATTATATTTTTAAAGGACATTTTTTCAAAATTTGTTTTTTTTTTCAATTTCAGCATCACTTATAAACACCAAAACTTACACTCTAAAAAGTGCTGGGTTAAAAAATAACCCAACCATAACCCAGCTGCTGGGTAACTATGGGACAGAACACGCGTTGGGTTGTTTTGACCCAAGTGCTGGGTTAAACCATTTGACCCAAAATGCTGGGTTGTTTATTTGACCCAACCAGTGGGTCAGATTAACTGTGCTGCTGGGTTAAAAACTACCAAAATATTGGGTTATTTATTGTCTAATTGCCTTGCTACCTTTATATTTACAAATAATAATATATAAATCACAAAAGAATGTAAAATTATTATTGTTTTTCTGTAATACAGTTACACAACACAAAAAAATGAATATGTAAATGTCATTTTAATGAGTTTTCATATTTCTTTTTAATACAGTTTTCAAATAGATTTTTGTCCAACCCTTAAAGACACAAATAACGGTTTTAGTAGATCAGTTTCTTTTAAACACAAAACTGTAAACAAGGCACACTATATTCCTATTCTTTATGTCAACATTGCAGCAGCAGAACACTCAAAAATGAATTATTACCACATTAGAATCATTCCCAACATTGTGCCATTAAAACTAAGCCAAACAAAGAGTCCACCAGACAATTCTTACAATTTAAAACATGTTACAAGTGGCCAAAAAAAAAACTTCACACATGAAGACTTATGTCCATCAATATGATATACTGCAAGCTGGAGAAATTCCCAGGCAACAAGTCCGCTTCAATGGCATGGCCTGGAACAATGGCGAAGGTCTAGAAATGTTGTTGTCTCATCCCAAGGCTCAAATCCTCCATGTTGGTCCCCACCTGTTAATTATACGGCATTTAGTCTTGCAACATTACATTTTAAGTTAAGTGTATTTTATGAACATAAACACAGAGGCATGAAATAAATGCTCATTTTACTTCTCAACTTGTCATACAGTTGTGGTCAAAATTATTAGAAAACTAGTATTTTCACCAGCTAAATAAGGTTTTAAATCAGTGATTTCTATCTTTTGCTGTAGTGTGTCAGTAGGAAATATCGGTTTACATTTCCATTCATTTTGCCATTAATTGTGATAATCCAGTGACATTTTTGTTCTGTGCTCCACACAGGATCTGATCTCATCATCATCCAGAAGAACTGTGACAGCGTCTCCAAGGTGCTCCAAGAGACCTACCTGCAAAGCTACAATACTGTTAAAAGTTTTAAGCACTTGTCTAAAAATGTCATAAAATGACGCTGTCAAAAATAATGTCATAAATAAATGTTCTTAATCAATTAACCTTGATTAACTAAATTAAATCAACATTTGGTTTGACCATCCTTTTGTGTTTAAAGCAGCTTTTGCCCTACACTAGGTGCACTTGCACATAGTTTTTCAGGTAGCTTTGCAGGTAGGTCTCTGGAAGCATCTTGGGGACGTTGTCACAGTTCTTCTGGATTTAGTCTGTCTCAGTTTGTTCTGTTTCTTCATGTCATTCCAGACAGACTGGATGATGATGAGATCAGATCTCTGTGTGGAGGATTGGCTGTTGTGCAAACAAAAATCTCACTGGATTATCACAATTAAAGGCAAAATGAATGTTTGGAAATGTAAACTGATATTTCTTACTGACACACTACAGCAAAAGATAACAAACACTGACTTAAAATCATTTTTTAGCTGGTGAAAATTCTACTGTTATAATAATTTTGGCCACCACTGTGTTTATATATATATATATATATATATATATATATATACACCCTTATTAGAGCAGAAAACGTAAAACAAAACTTACAGGTTGTACGTCAATGAATGGCCTCCGGGATTCCGTGGTTGTGGGTCTGAAGACCTTTTATCCAGAGTGGGCAGGACTTTGAAAGCACTTTCCCCTTTAGCATCTAAACCATAGGAATAATATGCAAACTGTGAACCATATTTTATAATCAAAACAAACTGAAACACTTTCATATAAGGATTTCTTCATTCCTTTAAATATTGCAAATTAATTCCCACCCTCATTCAACTACTGCAGGTTAAGTTTAGGTATGGGGTCAGATTCAGGGATGTAGAATATGCTCATGCAGAATAAGGCATCAGTTTGTGCTTCATAAGTACTAATTAACAGCCAATATACAAGCTAATAAGCAACTAGTTAAGTGTTACTGTACCATTGTATTTACCAGTTGATCTGTGTCAAATACAGTTGCATATTTTTTTATAGATTGACATATTATTAGAAAAAGCTTACCTTAAGTCATGTCACCCAGCTCTGAATGCACCTCACTGAGCACTGGCAAGAATTAGGTCTGCAACTGTAGCCCAGTCTTCAAAAAGTCTGCCTCTGGATATAGCTTCCTAAAGTCTTGTGAAATCTGATCAAATCTGAAAAACAAATGTGGTTCAATAAGTTTAAGGTTTATACTGGTCTCCTAGTTTGTAATGCAACACAGGCACTCACTAAAATAGAGGAAGAGTAAGGGGCCGTTCACATGCCGCGTCTAAAAACGCGTGAAAACGCAAGACGCGTCGCTTTCTTTCCAAAAACGCAGCTTGCTCTCCCATGGCGTCTGCCGTTGCTAAGCAACCATGTCCCGCGCCTGGAAAAAAATGAGCTTCCATTATGAGCGTATAATAACGAACTTCAGTGCGCAAAAAACGCGACATGTGAACGGCCACATACACCACGAGAGATTAAGTCTAACTTTACATACTGTAGCTAAGACAACATTACATTTAAGTAATAAACAATAGTACATACCAGTCATATTGTGGTTTAACATTATTAAAATAAGGGACATAGCGTTTTAGCTAATGCAGATAAGTTACCTCAAGGAAAAAACCGCGAAAATGCTCAACATAAAACATATGGATCTATCGTTGGATTCGGCACGTCGCAAACATTTACTTGAAAAATATGCCCTTAAAAGATCAATTTTTGTATGAAATGATCTAATTTTGACAAAACATTACAAAGCAATACAGTATGCAGACAGTAAAGGAACTTAGTTACCCCCGTATTTCTGACCTACTCTTTCCATAAGGCGTTAAAATAAAGGCCATATGTATACTGTAAATTATACAAATAACATTACACACACACACACACACACACACACACACACACACACACACACACACACACACACACACACACACACACACACTTTATATAACAATAAAGCGATTGTTGAGGCAAAAAAGTACATCGCTAGGCTGCTTAAGTTACAACGTTCGTCATTCACGGAATAAAATGCCAACCCCGCACAGCGACATATCAAATATTGCATTAAACAGTGAAATCAGTGTGCTCTAAAACACAACTTATTAAAAATAAAGGTAAACAATTATATAATCATATTATTAATTTACCTTATAATCCTGCTTGCTGCGAGGTGCGTGACCGCCTGGCGAGGAGACGAGTGAAGAATCCAGAATGTTCGATGAAGTGAAAAAAATAAACAAACCGGTTGGGTCAAAATAACCCAACCCAGGTGTTCATAGTGAAAGAACCCCTTATAGTCCATTTGACCCAGCATGATCAACCCAACTGTGTGTTTACAGTGCCTCAAACAACCCAGAATTTTGACCCAGCACAATTAACCCAGCAATGTGTTTACAAAAATAACCCAGCACTTTTTAGAGTGTAGAGTTTTATTCCTATCTATATTGTGAAGGTTTTTATAGAAGGGTTTGTTTATATATCATTCGCCTGATTTTGTTGCACTTCATTTGTGTCTGTAAAACACTACATGTCTTTAAAGGCAGTTTTCTCAAAAAGTTTTTACCTCCAATTCAGCAGCACTTACATACACCAAAATTTACAGTTCTATTCCTATCTATAGTCAAAGTTTTTTATAGAGGGGTTAGTTCATATATAATTTTTCTGATTCTAAACAACATTTTATTTTCGTAAACATATTTTTTTCTGGCTGTCAACAGTATTTTCTGATTTATGGAGTGATAAAATCTCACTTAATTTTGAAACACAAAATATCTAATTTCATTTTATATCTTAAGTAAATGTATCTTGATTTAAGATTTTTTCTATATTTG
This sequence comes from Garra rufa, assembly GCF_049309525.1. NCBI lineage: Eukaryota > Metazoa > Chordata > Actinopteri > Cypriniformes > Cyprinidae > Garra > Garra rufa. Next base: position 4,186,980 of record NC_133381.1, on the reverse strand, counting down.
TACTGGAAAACAAGACAGATTAATTAAAGTCAGAAGATGTATTTTAAAAAGTTTACTATTTAAATTTTTAATTAAAAAAATATGAACACTTTACATTAGGTTGCATTTGTTAATACTAGTTAACTACAAATAATTCTGAAACATGTATTAACCTTAATGTTAACTACAACATTTACTAATATTAAAATAAAGAGTAGTATCTGTTGCACCTAAACTAATATGAATCAATGCAGAGTTGTATTTTTATTAACAAATATAATTAAATACTGTAGCAAAATTATAGCCTAATTTTTAGTTAATGCATCTGAGTAAATGCATTAACTAATGTAAAGTGATACCAAAAATAAGGTGCAATAATATGCAAATATGCAATGCTTCAAACAGCATTATGCTAAAAAAGTGTTTCTTAACTCACCTGTTTTGTCTTTGTGCTTTGGTCTGGAGGGCCAAATGCAGTCAGCGATCAAAACCAGCATCTAATTGAAATATATTTACCATTAGACTCAGTAATTATTTCAAACCCACTAGCTGAAGTTACTTTTGAAAGTTTGATCCTCTACATGCGAGAACCACCCACTAGATCCTCAAACGAGCCGCAGAATCGACCAGCGTTACACAACTCACCGTTGTATAATGCAGGAACTTCTTTCTCAAAATTTATTACATAATTCCTCCTGCAGCAAGTCATCATGTGTCTGTACAGTATGTGCGATCGGCTTCATAGAGCTCTCTCGCATCAGATGAAGTCGAGTGCACTTTGTTGGTCTTTTTAGATCTGTAGCACGGACGCTCCATCCGCGGGAATATTTATGCATGAGCTACTTTCATGCAAAGAGTAAAGCATTTCACTTTAAGCTTAGAGCATGAATAATACATTAACATAGCTAAATGGTGAAAATGACGTTTTTAAACTTACCAGGCCGAGCATCAGTCCCATAAAGAGTGTAATGATGGCAAAAATCACATAAGAGCCCCAGGAAGGGATACCGAGAGTATTCGTCAGGTACGTGTGGATTTGCTGTGATGAATGGACAAAATAGCGTTATATTTAATGCAAATGACAAGATCAAGTTTAGACTTGGATCACCAATGGATCCTCTGCAGTGAATGGGTACCGTCAGAATGAGAGTCCAAACAGCTGATTGAAACATCTCACAAGTAATCCACACCACTCCAGTTCATCAATTAACATCTTGAGCAGCCAAAAGCTGCATGTTTGTAAGAAACAAATCCATTGTTAAGACGTTTTTAACTTGCAACTATTGCTAAAATATGACTCCATAATCCATATTAACACTTTCTCCATCGAAAAAGTGGTCTGGTCTGAATCAGGAGAAAAATCTGCACTGATCAAGCACCGTTTACAAAGCCAAAACAGCTCTAAACAAATAAGTTGGTGAATTTTGATGTGTGAGACAACAGGAGACGGATGTTTTCACTGGAGGAAGCATTATTATGGATTATGGACTTGAATTTTGGCTGATGGTTTAAAGTTAAAAATATCTTATTGATTAATTAGTTTCTTACAAACATAAAGCTTTTAGCTTCTCAAGATGTTAACTGATGGACTGGAGTGGTGTGGATTACTTGTGGATTATTGTGATGTTTTTATCAGCCATTTGGACTTTCATTCTGATGGCACCCATTCATTGCAAAGGATCCACTGGTAAGCAAGTGATGCAATGACATTTTCTAAATTAGTTGGCTATCAAAAGTTTACATCCATTCAGAATCTGCAAAATGTTAATCAATTTTACCAAAATGAGAGGGATCACACAAAATGCATGTTATTGTTTATTTAGTGCTGACCTGAATAAGATATTTCACATAAAGGATGTTTACATTTAGTCCACAAGAGAAAAATAATAGTTAAATTTATAAAAATGAACCCATTCAAAAGTTTACATCCCCTTGATTCCTAATAATGTGTTGTTACCAGAATGATCCACAGATTTGTTTTTGTTTAGTGAAGTTTGTTCATAAGTCCCTTGTTTGTCCTGAAGAGTTAAACTGCCTGCTGTTCTTCAGAAAAACCTTTCCAACAATGACTGTATGATTTTGAGATCCATATTTTCACACCGACGACAACTGAGGGACTCATATGCAACTATTACAGAAGGTTCAAACGCTCACTGATGCTAAAGAAGGAAAAACCATGCATTAAGAACTTGGGGGGGGGGGGGGACTTTTGAACAGAATGAATGTGTGCATTTTTCATATTTTGCCTAAATATCATATTTTATAAAAGCATTTGAACCTTTAGTAATAATTGCATATGGGTTCCTCAGTTGTCCTCAAGTGTGAAAAGGTGGATCTCAAAATCAAAAGAAACCAAAGAATGTGTGAAACCTGAAGGATTTTTTGGAAGAACTATTATTTTCTCTTGTGGACTATATGTACGTCTTTTATGTGAAATTTCTTATTCAGGTCAGTACTAAATAAACAATACCATGCATTTTGTATGATCCCTCTTATTTTGGTAAAATAATAAACATTTTGCAGATTCTGAAACTCAACTGTACATCTATTTCTAATTTCTAACTATTCCATTAAAGAACAAACTGCTAAATATTTCTTACTCTGATCCACACGGAGAGACGAAACAGATTAGCCATTCCTGACATTCTGTAAAAGAAAAAAAAAAAGGCCTTTAAGCAAGGAATTATATTAGCAACTAATTTTACGAGAGATTTCAGGAAGCAAACACATCAGCACTTTCTTCCCAGACAGAAAGGTTGTATTTACAGAAGAGACGATGGCGACTTCCATCCTGGCACCGGCTCAACCATCGCCCACTTTTTCTGCTCAACATACGCCTGGATATCCTCAATAGTCCGTGATGAAACATATTTGCGAAAATTTCCATCTTTAGCGCTGTGGATGAGATGAATTGTTCAATATTGTAATTTAAACTTTGTTATATGCTATTTTTGATCAGAAATGGAACCTAAAAGAACATTTAGAAAGCCAGTTCTGTCATTACACCTGAGGGAATATAAACTCAGCCATCTGAGGACTTACTGAAATATAGTCGGCAGTGTTGTAACCAGAAACCTCCCACTCAGACCTGCAGAACAAAAGAAGAGAGGACAGATATGTTGATGCAGAAATGTGGATAGAAGAGCGAGCACATCCTATACGGGCCAAAAAAATCCCTTCGGCATGGGAAGGCGGTGTACGGTCTATAGCAGAGCTGTAATAAGAGTAAAGCCTGACAGCTTTCTGACAGTAACAGGCGTTTTCTACCCCGCCAGATGAGATTTCCACAAAAACGAACGGGAGAGATGCTATTCAAGCCTCGATGCAGGTGGAAGCACGACACAACAGACCCCATTTACACCCGCATCATTAGCCGCTTAAATGCAATCTTTGCTTGCATTTAAAATGCAATTAGTGTTCAAAGGGAATCGTCTAAATGGGTCTGGATATAATGGTATTAATAATAAAAGCTTTCATCTGCTTGTGATGCCACTCAGTGATGGCTCACATCAAATATATCTGATAATAACTGCGGGTGGAATTCAAATTAGTGATCTGTTAAAAGTCTGACTCTTTTTAAAGTCTCACTGTAGTTTATTCAAGCCGCATGATTAAACTTAAAAAAGCTCTGTGTGCAAACAATCCAGCAGTGTTCAATGTAAATGCCAGACACACTGCTGTTGATCAGACTGAATGCAAACAAGGTCTTCACACTCATGATAGAATCATACGCATATCATTATTTTCAATGGTTTTGAATGTGGCTCATCCTGTTTTATGATATTAGTGTCACTGTTATACTCTTATATTAGCTTTAGCTGTTATATAATGTGAATAAGCTTTTGCACTGATGTCAGACTAACTGTATAAATGAAGCTCCAAATAAAATAAGAAAAAAAAAATCAAATATGTATTTCATTTACTGTAAGACAAAACATTTTTATTACCATATGGTTATTTAAAATATAATGTGTAAACCAGTAAAAATAGCTATATTGTGATATATTTTGTCGTATAAATAAAACACAACAACAATAATAACGTATAACTGATATCGTGTATATATCTATATATCTATATATAATATATATATATATATATATATGTCTGTATATGTATAAAAATTTTATATGATTACAATATATTATTATTACTATTAGTTATTAGATTTACTAAATGTATATTATATAGTTAACACATTAATTAATAAATAAAACAGAAATAAAATGTACAAAATATATGTATTTTAATTGAAATTGTATATAATTAAAATATAAATATGAAAATTACTATTGCTAGTACTACTATTTATACTGTATGTATATTTAAAATACAATAATCAATCAAATATAATGTGTAAACCAGTATAAATAACTATATTTTGATACATTTAGTTGTATAAATAACACAAGAACTAAAAACAATAACACGTGTATATATGTGTGTGTGTGTATATACAGTATATATATTATTTTGTATTATTATATTTCCTATAATAAAAAATTGTGTAAACCAGTAAAATAACATTGTGATATATTTTGCTGAATAAATAAAACACAATAACACTTTTTATTTAATATCATTGAAAAATATTATTATTATTACTACTACTGCTATATATATATATATATATATGTGTGACCCTGGATCACAAAACCAGTCATAAGGTTAAATTTTACAAAACTGAGATGTATACATCATATGAAAGCTCGATAAAAAAAGCTTTCTATTGATGTATGGTTTGTTAGGATAGGACAATATTTGGCCGAGATACATCTATTTGAAAATCTGGAATCTGAGGGTGCAAAAAAATCAAAATACTGAGAAAATCACCTTTAAAGTTGTCCAAATTAAGTTCTTAACAATGCATATTACTAATCAAAATTTACATTTTGATATGTTTACAGTAGGAATTTTACAAAAAATCTTCATGGAACATGATCTTTACTTAATTTCCTAAAGATTTTTGGCATAAAAGAAAAATCAATAATTTTGACCCATACTATGTATTTTTGGCTATTGCTACAAATATACCCCAGCGACTTAAGACTGGTTTTGTGGTCCAGGGTCACATATGTATATATATATATATATATATATATATATATATATATATGTATACACACACACACACACACGTGTTATTATTATTAGTTATTGTGTTTATTTATACAACATTATTGTATTTTATATATATATCTATATATATATATTTTTTTTTTATAAAACAACATATTATATTTCCTATAAGTATAGGAAAATATATAGGAAATGTTATATTTAATGTTTTATATATATATATATATATATATATATAACACATTAATACATAAATACAACAGAAATACAATATACAAAATATATTTTTAATTTATTAATTAATTAAATGCTTTATTAAGTGTTTTTAATACTACAAGTACTACTACTACTTGTATTTCCGGTATGTATATTATATAAAATACAATAATTAATAATGAAATAAAACCTAATACAAAAATATGTATTTTGTATTGAAGTGTTTTTAATTACTACTATTTATTGCTATTATACATTGTATACACGGAGAAAGAGAGACAGTGAATGGTCACACATGAGCAATGGTCAAACCTGGTTGTTGTGTAACATCAACCCTGCCCACTGATATCCCCAGACTTTCACTTTGTCTTCCAAGATTCTCCCAGTCTGTTTGTAAATGTTGACAGGCCGGACACCAAGGAGCATAGCTGATGAAAACACATGAAACAGAGCGATTCGTTTACATGCGTGCATATATAATACATTAATAACCTCGCTGCATACTGGATGTAAATGTGGGTGTAACCCTGATGATGTGAACATTCACCTATGGCCATTATTTACACAATAACATCCACAATATTTGTGCATATCGATGCTTAATGCCTAAATCTGACGATCTGAAACGATTTGCGCGCATTTATATATACTACTGCTGCTGCAAAAAGAGATATTTATGAACACTTCCGGTTATATCTCAACACACACGTCACTGCATGAGATACACTGTTATTGTTACCGTTATTTCGATACATTGTTGCACTCTGAAGTGTTACATTATTGCAGCGCGCGGCAGATCAAAGCATTATCGAATCCCAGCGCTATTAATCTGATCATTCACACAGGAATCCTGCAGCATGTGGATCATAGCAGATCACACACACACACACACACACACACACACACACACATCTGACTGTACTCACAATTTGATCATCCACTCGCCCTGCAGGATGAGCGTCCAGTTGGCGTCGGCTACCGTCTGCACAATATTATTATCGTCCGTCTGAGCGATTACACGAGCCGCGAGCATCAGGAATACAGCAGAAATCCAGCAGGAACTTCTGCCATATTTCTGCATGTCAGCGCGTGTCAGTCCCGCCATATTGCTGCTGCAGAAGCACATGATTCAACACAAGCAGGAAATACAGCAGCAGCAGCAACAGCCGCGGTGGCGCTTAAAGCTAAATTTGACAGATGTGCATGAAGCACCTCTACACAAACACACACAGGCCTGTATACGTAGCGTAATTTTTTATATTTTTACAAAACATTAAAAATATATATCATATAGCTTAAATATCATGGAAATAAATGTACTAAATGTGTGTGTGTGTGTGTGTGTGTGTGTGTGTGTGTGTGTGTGTGTGTGTGTGTGTACATTTTAATAATATAAAATAAATATACTTTTTGTATTAGATTTTAATTATTATTATTATTGTGTTATTATATAGATTTTAATATAAAAATACGGTACAATATATTTTATACAAATAATAAAGAAATAGTATATAAATATATAGTTTTATATATTTTAATGTGTTAAATATATGACACGTATTACATGTTTATTATATATTATATGTATCTTTATATATTTTTTAAGAATTCGGTTGTAGAGCTCTTTAATAGTAATTCTTATAGTAAAAATTCTGTTGTAGAGCTCTGTAATTAAAAATGAATGGAAGTCAATTGAGACATGACTAGTAAAAATTTATTTGTAGAGCTCTCTAATTGGAATTTTTACTAGTAAGAATTGAATTAGAGAGCTCTGTAATTGGAATTGTTACTAGTAATAATTGATTTTGAGGGCTCACTAATTGGCACTGTTACTAGTAGGAACTGAATTATAGAGCTCTCTAAATGAATTGTTACTAGTAAAAATTCAATTACGACAAGTAACGTATAGTATATTTTAGGCTAAAACGGCTTGCCATACCTACCTACATATTAAATAATACATAACAAAAATGCTCAGGTAAGGTTTTGTCCAAATCAAAGTTCATTTTGATATTTTTGCAGCAGTCGTTAAATCACTTTAATGCTTATAAATCAGTTTAAAACAGTCAAATTAATCTTTATGTGCTTTCAAACTGTCTATAATAATATTAATAATAATAGAGATGGAAATAATAATTGCTGTTTTTCTTTCTTGTATAGTTTCCCAGAAGTGCAACTGAAACAAGATGCATTGATCATATTGGTATCTGCCAATGTTAGCATATTATAGACCTAATTATCTGCACTAAATTAATATTGGTGCAGCCTAATTGAAAGTTTCATTAATTTACATTAATTACATTTCATTTTCTAGAAATTGAAATCCTGCATGTTTTCATGAGATAAATAAGCTTATAGATTAGTTTGTAAGAGATGAAAGAAGAGAAGTTAATATATGAGAAGCATGATTGTATTGATCTCTATAGGATTTACATTCCCAGGTGTGGAAGATAAAAAAAAGACTCCCACATGAGACGAGCCAACACTGTCTCTGTCAGTCAATATTAGTGCATGAGTGTTTTAATTATGACCATCAGGCTGAACTGGTCAATACTGGAAGTAGATTATATCAGGGTTTATTTGGTCTAGTTCATCCAACATACTTTCTTCTGTGCTGGTTACACAGCTTTAGCTTTTCTTCTGTGTAATTACATTTTTTAATGCCTGTTTGTGCTTCAAGCATGACTCATGTTCTAGATCTGAGCTATATTATCAAAAGAATTTAACATTTATTAAAAATATGTCACAATCAAGGGTGTAGAATTTAGTAGGGACATGTCCAGCGACTACTAAATCATCCATTTGATCAAACAATTTAATATATGTGTATTTAACCACTGTTGCTGTAATTTTGGCTGCATCTGAAATAGTCATACCATTGATATTACCTGAGAAGTTAACATATAAGGTAGCCAAAGTGTTTAAAACATACAAGCACAATTCAGCACAATTTAGATCGTAACTTCAAAGGAGGTTCGCTAATCATTTTGCCAATTGAATGATTTGTGATGCACGCTCTGAGGCCTGATCTGAAATGTTTGTTTGCAAATCATTATTCAGATCGGTACTTCGGAGTGCGGATTGCAAATCATTAAAAAAAAAAAAAAGAATCGCAAATCATTTGATTCAAAACAGGACTATACAGTGGGTTCCCGAATTCCTTGATCAGAACTTTGCACATTATGAATCTTTTGATTCAGATGTGGACTTCGGAGTGTGTATTGTGAATCATTTGATTTAGATCGGGACATCGGAGCTGGTTTGCAAATCATTTCGCTAATTGAATGATTCACGATTCATGATCCGAGTCCTGTTCGCAAATCATTATTCAGATCAGTACTTTAGGGCGCGGATTGCGAATCATTGTTTAGATCAGCACTTCGAAGCATGGATCTTGAATCATTTGATTTAGATTGCAACTGCAGCAGGTACGTGAATCATTTTGCGAATTGAACGATTCATGATTCACACTCCGAGTCTGTAATCTGAATTGATGTTTCGCGAAATCATTATTCAGATCGGTAGTTCGGAGCATAAATCGCGAATCACTTGATTTAGAACAGAACTTCACAGCAGGTTCACGAATCATTTGATTTCGATCAGAACTTCGGAGCAGGTTTGCGAAGCGAGATTGCAATCATTTCGCGAATTGAATGGATTGCTCCAAGGCATGATCTGAAATGAGGTTTCGCAAATCATTATTCAGATCGGTACTTTAGGGTGCAGATCGCAAATCACTTGATAGACTGGAACTTCGGAGCGTGGATCTTGAATCATTTGATTTAGATTGGAACTTCAGCAGGTTTGTTTGTGAATCATTTTGCGAATCGAATGATTCGTGATTCACACCCCAAGTCTGTAATCTGAAATGATGTTTTGCTAATCATTATTCAGATCAGGTAGTTCGAAGTGTAGATCGCGAATCACTTGATTTAGATCAGAACTTCGAGGAAAGTGCACAAATCATTTGATTTAAATCGGAACTTCAAAGCGGGTTTGCAAATCATTTTGCAAATTGAATGATTTGATCCACGCTCCAAGGCCTGATCTGAAATGATGGTTTCGCAAATCATTTTTCAGATCAGTACTTCAGAGCGCAGATTACCAAACCAAAAAATGATTGTGAATCATTTGATTCAAAACAGTACTTCGGAGCAGATTTGCGAATATTTACTTCTGGTTTCCTTTATGTTTTATTAAACAGTAGAAAACATCAAACCATTTCTTTGCTATAAACAAAGCAAAGAAAAAAAAAAGATACACATCCTTTAAGAAAATGACCATGCTTTTACTATACTAAAAGTGTAGCATGTGTTTCTTTCTTTCTTTTTTTTTTTTTTTTTTTTTTTGGTAGTATAACCACAGTTTTACTAATTAGGCTACCATGATTAAACTATAGTGTTAATGATAGTTTCCAAAGTCGGATATCGCTTGAATTTAGCTATGACCCAAACAATTAAATGTCTGTTGTCTGCCATTATGTCCACACCAATGCCAAAATCAAACCTATGCCATTGGTCACAAAAAAAAAATCTTAATGGCAATAAAACAGTCTTTTTTTCTTTCTTAATAGGCCTGTATGTTTTTATAAAATATATATATTATTTTTATTACCTACTACAGCATACTGTATTATTGAAAATTAAACTTTGATTTATTTGTCATTTAAATAACATATTAAAAACATTTTTGTGTATGTGTTCTTTGCAGAGGTTAGGAAATGTTTAATTGTGCCGGTTCATCCAGCAGGGGAGGGATGCGATGCGCACTAGGAGGCGCTGGATCTCAGTGCGCACATGAGTCAATGCGCGGAGGACACTCACTCACTCTCTCTCTCTCTCTCTCTCTCTCCATCATTTATGATCGCTCTTTCTCCCTGCTGCTCATTTGCTCCTCGTCTTCGATCACTCCTTTCATGCTCAACCACAGATCTGCGGCGTTCAGTCCAATCGGACAGCATGCGTTTAACGAGCGCTTCTAAATGACCATCCGTGCGCGTAAAGCGTTTCCATTCACCACAACTGTTCCGCTGTCATCCAGCGCGCTCCGCTTGGGCTTCTTCGCGGAGAAAGAAAGAAAGAGAGAGAGAGAGAGACTCTTGCTTTTTTGCGCTGCTTTGGGTGTAAATGTTGAAGCTTGAATGGCTGGAGCTCAACCTGGCGTTCATGCGCTTCAACTCAAGCGGGTGCGCGTGTCCGAGAGTCTGAAGCGAGGCAGTAGATTTATGAAATGGGATGAGGTAAGTCACAATCAGCCTGCGCGCGTGTGTGTGAGTGTGTGTTTGCGTGTGTGTATGCGGGTGTTTGACGTCTTCAAGTCAGAGAATGAATGCATCTGATGCTTCTGCGGTGAATGCGGGTTGTTTGATCGCTGGCGCGGATGTTGCATTGTTTACAAGCCCAGCATCAAGCCAACGAACGCCGCATAGCCTCTCAATCAGCTCCCCATTGATCTTTATTGATGTTAGACGGGGTTTGATAGAGGAACGCGCCCTGTTTTGACTTCTCAAGTCCATCAGCATGTTCATAGACTCCATCTGGACCAAGTGTCCGAGTCTCTGCAGAGCCTCATGAGAATGACATCAGGTTACTTTGTGTGCAGTAATGTATCAGTGCATCAGTCTGACACTAGAAACCTGACTGCATTAATGCAACAAGCTCGTAGATGATTCCCCACAGTGCGTCTGTGATATAAATCCATGAAAGCTTTGATAACAAGCATGCAGTTTGCTAGAGAATGTGTCGCATTTTGTAGCGAGTGCTGCATGAGCATTGATTGAGTGCTGAGGATCTCTTACACATTCACCTGTTGGATGAGAGAGTTTTCAGCGAGAAAAACTCCCTGCAGCTTTAGATGAAGCAATTTGAACACTTTATAGAAGGTAAATGTTAAACACTTTCTGTGTGTTTAAAGCATAAACATGATTTCATTCCTTTCTTCTAGTGCAGATGCTTTGTTAGCAGAGATTTTAAGAAAATTAGTCTTGTTGAATATTTAGGAGAAACATTTCCATTTAGAAATTGCTAGTACATTTTACAATTTATTTTAAAGAAACTGCAAGTAACAAATTGAAGTGAATGTTAATTTGGATTTTTTTTAAAGAGTAATATGTAGTAGTTGATTAATGAGTTTTAATTGGACAATTCTTGGACTTGAGCTTTTAGTTCTTGCAGAGAATATTTGGTTACACGATTCATCAAAAATCAAATGTAATTCAAAAGGTTTTGATGTTTTGATTTGTTGATTAAAATCAGTAATTTCATCTATTAATGCTCTGAAGCTAAATATAAAAGCCATGCATTCATTTTACACTCTTAAAAATAAAGGTGCTTCACGATGCCATAGAACCTTTTTTGTCTTTTTTGTTCCATAAAGAACCTTTCTGTTTCACAAAAGGTTCTTTGTGGTGAAAGAGTGTTCTTTAGATTATAAAAAGGTAATAAAAAGGTGGTTCTTTGAAGAACCTTTGATTGAATGGTTCTTTGTGGATCCAAAAATGGTTCTTCTAGGACATCGCTGTGAAGAACCTTTTAAAGCACTTTTATTTTTTTATCCTATTTTTCTAGCATTTTATGTAATTTATACATTTTTTTTTCCATTGCAGAGCAAGAAACATTAACATGCATTTAAGAATGTATTCGGTTTGGCTAACTGAATTATTGAGAGGTTTTCTTGAGGTTCTGTAAATTATCCAAAGTAAAACATTTGTTGCTGTATAAAAGCCATTCTTGGTCATTTTTAATCATACGGGCTTCATTCAGTTTAGAAACTACTGCTTTGTCCGGAAAAGCTACTAGATATTTAATAAGTAATATCCGGGTGTGTGTTCACGGTGTGTGTGTGTGTTCACTGCTGTGTGTGTGCACTTGGATGGGTTAAATGCAGAGCACAAATTCCTAGTATGGGTCACCATACTTGGCCTCACTTCACCTCCTTCCTTTCCTTTCCTTTCCTTTCCTTTCCTTTCCTTTCCTTTCCTTTCCTTTCCTTTCCTTTCCTTTCCTTTCCTTTCCTTTCCTTTCCTTTCCTTTCCTATTAATATTGCATTTAGTGGGTGAACAGAATGGGATTTAATGACCAGTTTTTGGACTTAACTTTTTAGACTTAAGGTTACACCATTAAACAAAAATCAACTGTAATTCAGCTATTAAGAGGTTTTGACGTGGTTTTGTTTTACACAGTAAAACATTTGTTGATTAACATTAGTAATTTCATGCTCTGAAAACCATACATTATTTTAGAAATGCTGTAGTTTCTGTGCAAAAAAGCTGGTTTATGATGTTAGTGCAACTCTAGATAACATTTAATACATTTAAGTCTAAAACCATCTTTTCTAGCATTTAACCTAATTGAAACACTTCTTTCATTGCAGAAAAAGAAACATTAGCATGCATTTAACAATGTATTTAGTTTGGCTCCATGAAGTATTAAGAGGTGTTTGACGAGGTTCTGTTAATTATCCAAAGTAAAACATTTGTTGATGTATAAAATATAAAATCCATTCTTGGTCATTTTTAGTCGTACAGGCTTCATTCATTTTAGAAACTACTGCTGTTCTGTCCAAAAAAGCTATCAGAGATTTAAGAAGAGGAGTGTTTTATTGAACATTTAGCCTATTCTATATAATATTACATTTAGTAGTTGAACAATATGGGATTTAATGACCAATTTTTGGTTACACCAATAAAAAAAAGCAACTTTAATTCAGATATTAAGAGGTTTTGATGTGGTTATGTTTTACACAGTAAAACATTTGTTGATTAACGTCAATAATTTTGTCTATTAATGCTCTAAAGCTATTTATATATAAAAGCTATACATTAATTTTAGAAGCTGCTGCTATAAATTCTGTGCAAAAAAGCTGGTTTATGATGTTTCTGCAACTATTAGGAGGTTTTGATGGGGTTCTGTTAATTATCCAAAGTAAAACATTTGTTGATGTATAAACATCAGTATAAAATATAAAGGCCATTCTTAGTCATTTTTAATCTTACGTGCTTTATTCGTTTTAGAAACTACTGCTATTCTGTCAGAAAAGCTATTTGAGATTTAAGAAGAGGGGTGTTTTATTAAATATTTAGCCTATTCTAGATAATATTGCATTTAGTTGTTGAACAAAATGGGATTTAATGACCAGTCTTTGGACTTTTTGCTTTTATTTCACACTTAACTATTAAGTTACAAAGTTTTTACAATAATCAACTGTAATACAGCTATTAAGAGGTTTTGATGTGGTTAATGTCAGTAATGTTGGCTATTAATGCTTTTAAAGCTACATATAAAAAGTCATATGTTAATTTTTGAATTTGCTGCTATAAATTCTGTGCAAAAAAACTTGGTTTATGATGTTAGTGTTACTTTAGGTAATACATTTAAGTCTGAAGCCATAGTTTTCTAGAATTTTATCTAATTTAAACACTTTTTTTCATTACAGAATAAGATACATTCATTTTAGAGACTGCTGGTTTAGTTAACTCTAGATAATACATTTAAGTCTGATTCTATTTTTCCTAGAATTTTATCTAATTTAAACACTTTTTTCATTGCAGAATCAGAAACGTTAACATGCATTTAAGAATGTATTTAGTTTGGCTCCATGAACCATGTTTTGATGAGGTTTAGATGAGGTTCTGTAAACTTTCCAAAATAAAACATTGTTTAATGTATAAACATCAGTATAAAATATAAAAGCCATTCTTGGTCATTTTTAATCATACAGGCTGCAGATTTAAGAAGTGAGGTAACTCTAGTCTAATATCTAGTCTAAAATCTTTTTTTTTTTATAATTTAAACGCTTTTTTTCAATTCAAATTATCAGCAGAACAAGAAACATGAATGTATTTGGTGTGTTTCTCTTCACCAAATTAAACATGAAGAGATTTAGATGTGGTTTGTAAAGTGTCCAAGGAAAACATTTGTTGTTGTTTATAACATTAGTACTTTTGCCTATTATGTAATGCTCTAACGCTAAATATAAAAGCCATTTTGGTGCATTTTTAATCATACAGGCTTTATTTGTTTTAGAAAAAGCTACAGAGATTTAAGAAGTGAGGCATTTCATTGAATATTTATCTTATTCTCTCTAATATTACATTAAGTGGTTGAACAATGTGTTTTAACAACCAATTTTTTTGACTTTTGCTTTTAGTTCGCATAGACCTTGAATATTTAGTTACAACATCAATCAAAAATCCACTAATTCAACTATTAAGAGATTTTGTGATTCTGTAAATGATCCAAACTAAAACATTTGTTGATCTTGGTACAGTAACATCAGTACTTTGATCTAAAACTATAAAGAATGGCTTTTATATTTAGATTAAATCATACAGGATATATTTACTTTAGAAACTGCTGCTATAAATTCTGTCCAAAAATAAATAAATAAATAAAACCAAACTGTTGGTTTAATACGTTAGTGCACCTCTAAGTAACGTATTCAAGTCTGATATCATTTTCAACATTTTGCCTAGAATTTTTCTAACATTTCTTTCTCATTTAAACATGATTTTTTTTAATCCACAGTCATCCAGTGTAAAACATTTGTTGATGTTGGGAACTTCAGTACTTTTGTCTAATATGTAATGATCTAAAGCTAAATACATTTATTTTAGAAACTGGTGCTATAAATTTTGTCTAAAAAAAAATCCAAAAACTCTAAGTAGCACATTGAATTCTGATATTTTTTCTGATATAATTTTCAAAAATTTTCTAGCATTTTTTTATTTTTTGTAATGTAATTTTTTTTTTCATTACAATTTACAAAAAATGCTAGTTTAGGTAACTTTAGGTATTATATTTAATCTGATTACATGTTTCTAGCCTCTTTTTTTCTCATTTAAATACTGTTTTATTTAAATTAGCCAGAGTAAAACATTTGTTGATGTTAGTAATATCTGTACATTTGTCTATTATGTAATGCTCTAAAGCGAAATACATTAGAAACATTTGCTATGAATTCTGTCAAAAAAGCTGGTTGTTAGTGTAATTTAGTTACAAAAAAGTATGATACAAATTGTTTCTTCTTTAAAACATTTTTTAGATTACAAATGTAAATCTGATACCATTTATCTAGCATTTTCTAGCATTTTTTTCTAATTTAGTTCATTTTTATTTTATTACAAATTACAAAAATGCTGGCTCATCATGTTAGTGTAACTTTAGATATTATATTTAATCTGATATCATGTTTCTAGCATGTTTCTAGCCTTTTTTTTTATCAAATATCCAGAATAAAACGTGTTGATGTTGGTAATATCATACATTTGTCTATTATGTAATGCTCTAACGCTAAAAAACATTAATTTTAGAAACTGCTGCTATAAGTTCTGTCCCAAAAAACAAACAAACAAATAAATAAATAAACATAACAAACAAACAAACAAATGAAAAGCTGGTTTAATATGTTATAGCGTATCTCCAAGTAATGCACTATAGTCTGATATCATTTTCAAAAATTTTCTATAATTATATATATATATTTAAAAAAATGTCTGCTATAAATTCTGCCAAAAAAGCTGGTTTATTATGTTAGTGTAATTGTACACTTTTAGCCTTTTTTTCTTGTTTAAAAGAGTTTTTCATTACAAATTTAAGTCTAAAACCATTAACATTATGTCTGAAACCATTTAAAGCATTTTGTTTTCTCATTTTATTCATTTTGTATAAATGCAAATTATATATGCAGTCAAGCCCGAAATGATTCATACCCCTGCCAAATTCAGACTTAAAGTTACTTTTATTCAACCAGCATTTGTTTTTTGTTTTTTTGTTGTTGTTGTTGTTGTTGATTAGAAATGACACAGACGTCTCCCAGAATATAATAAGAGGATGTACAAGAGGAATCATTGTGGAAAAAAATCTTTTATTTACATTTGAACAAAAAGTTGCATGTCCAAAATTATTCATACCCTTCTCAATAATCAATAGAAAAGCCTTTATTGGCTATTACAGCAATCAAACGCTTCCTATAATTGCTGAGCAGCTTTTTGCATGTCTCCACTGGTATTTTTGCCCATTCTTCTGTAGCAATGAGGTCCAACTCTTTCAGGTTCGAGGGTCTCCTTGCCATCACCCTGATCTTTAGCTCTCTCCACAGATTCTCTCTTCACAGATTGGATTTAAGTCAGGACTCTGCAAAACGTTAATGTTTTTGTCTGCTAACCATTTTTTCACCACTTTTGCTGTGTGTTTTGGGTCGTTGTCATGCTGAAATGTCCTCTGGTGCCCAAGGCCAAGTTTCTCTGCAGACTGCCTGATGTTGTTGTTGGGAATTTTGATGTATTGCTTCTTGTTCATGGTGCCGTTTACTGTGATTAGGTTCCCTAGTCCACCGGCTGAAAAACACCCCCAAAACATTAGGTTCCCACCACCATGTTTGACAGTGGGGATGGTGTTCTTAGGGTTGAAGGCTTCTCCTTTTTTACACCAAATGATGGCTACATCATTTTAGAAAAAATTTTTAATTTTTGTTTCATCTGACCATAAAACAGAAGACCAGAAGTCTTCTTCTTTGTCCTGATGAGCATTTACAAAGGCCAAGCGGGCTTTTGTGTGCCTTATCTGGAGAAGTGGTGTCCTCCTTGGTCTGTGTCTGTGAAACCCAGCGGTGTTCAGTGTCCGTTGGACTGTCTGCCTTGAGATGTTGCCACCAGCAGAGCCCAGATTCATCAGGATGGCCTTGGTGCTGATCCTTGGATTCTTTTTTTCCTCTCTCACTATCCTCCTGGCCAGCACAGGTGTCACTTTTGGCTTCCGACCACGTCCTCTGAGATTTTTCACAGTGCGGAACGTCTTGTATTTTTTAATAATACTTTGCACTGTAGCCACTGGAACTTCAAAACATTTAGATATGGTCTTACAGCCCTTTCCTGACTTGTGAGCAGCCACAATGCGCAGCCGCAGGTCCTTAGTGAGCTCCTTTGTCTTAGCCATGACTGTCCACAACCCAACAGCAGAGAGCTTCTGTTTTTCACCTGTTGAGTTGATTAAAACAGCTGTTCCCAATGAATCAGGGTAATTAGGATGCTTTAGAACAGCTTGGACTATTGGGAATGGTACAGAACTTTGGATTTTCCCATAGACTGTGGCAGTTGGCATAGGGTATGAATAATTTTGGACATGCCGCTTTTTGTTCAAATGTAAATAAAAGCTGAGGAATGTTTTTTTCCACAAGGATGCCTCTTGTACATCGTCTTATTATCTTTTGGGAGAAGCCTGTGTCATTTCTGGTCAAAAAAGAAAACTTGCTGGTTGAATAAAAGTAACTTTGCCAGGGGTATGAATAATTTCGGGCTTGACTATATATATATATATACATATATATATATATATATATATATATATATATATATATATATGTGTAATTCTAAGTAGCACATTAAAGTCTGATTCCATTTTCAACATTTTTAGACTTAAGCCTGATGCAATTATCAGCATTTTCTTTTTGGTTTAAAATATTTTTTCATTACAAATTCAAGTCTAATACCATTAAAATTAAGATACCATTTATCTAGCATTCCAGTATTATAAATATATAGCTTTTTAAAAAATTTTGTTATTATTATTGACTTTTATGGGTTTTATTCTGCCATATGATCTAAAAATGTGACTTTTATTGTTTTTATTCCGTCTGTTTGTACTGAGCCTGTTATTTAGTATTTACTATTAGCTTTTGTTAATATTTTGATTTTGATTTTTTTTTTTTTTTTTGTTTAGTCATAGTGTTGTGTTTTCTAGCATATTTCTAGCCTTTCCCCCCCCCCCCCTTATTTAAACACTTTTTAAAAAAAATCCAAATCATCCAGAGTAAAACGTGCTGGAAATATAAATACATTTGTCTATTATGTAATGCTCTAGAGCTAAAACATTAATTTTAAAAACGTCTGCTATAAATTCTGTCAAAAAAGCTGGTTTGTCATGTATTATTTTAATTTTTCATTACAAATTCAAGTCTAATACCATTAAAATTAAGTCTGTTACTATTTAAACCATTTTGTTTTCTCATTTAAAACATATTTTAAGTCTGATACCATTTATCTAGCATTTTTCTAGCTTTATTTCTGATTAGATTTTTTTTCATTACAAATTACAAAAAAGCTGGTTCATTATGTTAGTGTAACTTTAGGTGTTATATTTAATGCTTTAAAGCTAAAAACATTAATTTTTGAAATGTCTTCTATAAATTCTGTCCAAAAAGTTGGTTTATTATGTTTAATATGTATTATTTTAAGTCTCTATATTTATTTTTTTCTTGTTTAAAACATTTTTTTTCATTACTAATTCAAGTCTAATACCATTAAAATTAAGTCTGATATATTTAAATCATTTAGTTTTCTCATTTAAAACACAAATTCAAGTCTGAAACCATTTATCTATAGCTTTTTCTATCTAATTCTAACAGCATATTAACAAGAATAACTAACATGGATTTTTGAATGTATTTGAACAAATCCAGAATGACGTGAGATGTTATAAAAGAAGAAGAAACTCATCGTCTGTGGCTCAAATTCAATCTGACCCATGGTTTGCATCTTGGTTTTAAATTCTCAGGATGAAAAGGGACAAAATCCCATCTTTTTGATGCACGCTGTGCTCTTTTAGAAGCTGTAATGACGAAATAAGTGCAGTAGGTGTGGGCATTCTGGAGGAGTCTGACTGCGATCAGCACAATAATGCTCTGAGCCACTGTTATTTTAGTATATACTATTAGCTTTTATTAATATTTTACATTTTGTTTTATTTTTAGTCATATAGAAACGTTTCCAGACTTTTTTTCTTATTTAAACCCTTTTTTATCCAAGTTATCCAGAGTAAAATGTGCTATCATCATATCATTTTCAACATTTTTCTAGAATTTTCTAGCATTGTTTCTCATTTAATTCATTTATATATATATATAGCACATTAATTCTAAGTAGCACATTAAAGTCTGAAGTCATTTTCAACATGTTTCTAAAATTTTCTAGCATTTTGTCTAATTTTTGTCTAGTTTTTTTCCCATCTGCCAACCCCCCCCCCCAAAAAAATGTTAATATAATTCTAAGGAGCACATTAAAGTCTGAAAATGTTCGACATTTTTCTAGAATTTTCTAGCATTTTTTTTTCTAATTTAATTCATTTTTTTTTCATCTGTTATAGATTCTGCCTACCAAAAAATAGTGTAATTCTAAGTAGCACACTGAGGTCTGAAATCATTTTTAACATTTTTCTAGAATTTACTAGCTTTTTTTTCTAATTTAATAAAAAAAAAATCCATGTTATAAATTCTGCCCAACAAAAAATGTTAGTGTAATTCTAAGTAGCACTGATACCACTTTTAACATTTTAGACTTGAGCCTTAAGCATTTTTTTTAATTAAAATATTTTTTTCATTACAATTTCAAGTCTAATACCATTAAACTTAAATCTGTTTTCTCATTTAAAACACAAATTTAAGTCTGATACCATTTATCTAGCATTTTCTATCTAATTCTAACAGCATATTAACAATAATAACATGGATTTTACAATGCATTTGAACAAATCCAGAATGACGTGAGATGTTATAAAAGAAGAGGAAAATCATTGTCTGTGGCTCAAATTCAGTCTGACCCATGGTTTGCATCTTGGTTTTACATTCTCAGGATGAAAAGGGACAAAAGCCCATCTCTTGGATACACGCTGTGCTCTTTTAGAAGCTGTAATGACTAAATAAATGCAGTAGGTGTGGGCATTTCATGATACATTTTATTTTATTTTTTAGACTTATAGACAAATGTTTCCAGCCTTTTTTTCTTATTTCAACCCTTTTTTATCCAAATTATCCAGAGTAAAATGTGCTGATGGTGATATTAGTATATTTGTCTATTATGTAATGCTCTAAAGCTATAAATACAGAACTTCTACTATGAATTCTGTCCAAAAAAAAGAGCTGCTTTAATGTGTAACTCTAAGCAGTGCACTGAAGTCTGATGAGTTTTCTAGCATTTTGTCTAATTAAATTTTTTAATAAAATGTTATAAAAGAAGAAGAAAAATCATTGTCTGTGGCTCAAATTCAATCTGACCCATGGTTTGCATCTTGGTTTTACATTCTCAGGATGAAAAGGGACAAAAGCCCATCTCTTGGATACACGCTGTGCTCTTTTAGAAGCTGTAATGACTAAATAAATGCAGTAGGTGTGGGCATTCATGATACATTTTATTTTATTTTTAGACTTATAGACAAATGTTCCAACCTTTTTTTTATTATTTCAACCCTTTTTTATCCAAATTATCCAGAGTAAAATGTGCTGATGGTGATATTAGTATATTTGTCTATTATGTAATGCTCTAAAGCTAAATACAGAACTTCTACTATGAATTCTGTCCAAAAAAAAGAGCTGCTTTAATGTGTAACTCTAAGCAGTGCACTGAAGTCTGATACCATTTTCAACATTTTTCTAGAGTTTTCTAGCATTTTGTCTAATTAAATTTTTTAATAAAATGTTATAAAAGAAGAGGAAAATCATTGTCTGTGGCTCAAATTCAATCTGACCCATGGTTTGCATCTTGGTTTTACATTCTCAGGATGAAAAGGGACAAAATCCCATCTCTTGGATACACGCTGTGCTCTTTTAGAAGCTGTAATGACTAAATAAATGCAGTAGGTGTGGGCATTCATGATACATTTTATTTTATTTTTAGACTTATAGACAAATGTTCCAGCCTTTTTTTTCTTATTTCAACCCTTTTTTTATCCAAATTATCCAGAGTAAAATGTGCTGATGGTGATATTAGTATATTTGTCTATTATGTAATGCTCTAAAGCTATACTTTTACTTCTACTATGAATTCTGTCCAAAAAAAGAGCTGCTTTAATGTGTAACTCTAAGCAGTGCACTGAAGTCTGATGAGTTTTTCTAGCCTTTTGTCTAATTAAATTTTTTAATAAAATGTTATAAAAGAAGAAGAAAAATCATTGTCTGTGGCTCAAATTCAATCTGACCCATGGTTTGCATCTTGGTTTTTACATTCTCAGGATGAAAAGGGACAAAATCCCATCTCTTGGATACACGCTGTGCTCTTTTAGAAGCTGTAATGACTAAATAAATGCAGTAGGTGTGGGCATTCATGATACATTTTATTTTATTTTTAGACTTATAGACAAATGTTCCAGCCTTTTTTTCTTATTTCAACCCTTTTTTTATCCAAATTATCCAGAGTAAAATGTGCTGATGGTGATATTAGTATATTTGTCTATTATGTAATGCTCTAAAGCTATACTTTTACTTCTACTATGAATTCTGTCCAAAAAAAGAGCTGCTTTAATGTGTAACTCTAAGCAGTGCACTGAAGTCTGATGAGTTTTCTAGCCTTTTGTCTAATTAAATTTTTTAATAAAATGTTATAAAAGAAGAAGAAAATCATTGTCTGTGGCTCAAATTCAATCTGACCCATGGTTTGCATCTTGGTTTTACATTCTCAGGATGAAAAGGGACAAAATCCCATCTCTTGGATACACGCTGTGCTCTTTTAGAAGCTGTAATGACTAAATAAATGCAGTAGGTGTGGGCATTCTGGAGGAGTCTGACTGCGATCAGCACAATAATGCGGTGCAGCTTTACATGAGCTTATGCTGAAAATGTTGACGTTTAAAAAGCTTTTTCTCTGCAAATAAAACGGCAAATGTTGGCCTGTTGCTATGGCAACTTTCATGCTTTAAAATTCCCGTCTTCCTCGGCTGCATTACATTAGCGAAGACACGGCGCGCCGCCCAACTTAGATGTGCAGTTAGAATGTGGGCAGACCCACGCAAG
>NC_133381.1:4122716-4164429 GCF_049309525.1 Garra rufa | reverse complement strand
ATCTATTTAGTTTTTACAAATTTTTTATTTCTTCATTTAGAACTTACACTAAAGTACTTAATTAATATTCTATTTTAATTAATTTATAAATAAGCATTATATGATTTTTTTAGTTCATTTTTATTATTTCATATTTTAGTACATCAAGCTAAACTAAATGAAAATGAAAAATATTTTATTTTAGATATTTATATTTCATTTCAGCTACTGTTTATTTTATTTCAAGTTTATTTTTTATTTCTTAATTTAGAACTTACACTAAAGCACTAAATTAATTTTCTATTTTATTCAATTCATTTATAAATAAGCATGATGAATTAACATTAAATGTATTATTTTTATTTATTTATTGAATTTAAGCTTTAATTTATTTTAACAAAAATGTTTTTAGTGTTTTTAGTTTTAGTTCATGATCATTTGGAAATATATTTTATTTCAGTTACCATTTATTTTATCCCAAGTAACTTAATTTTTTGTATTTATTTAATTTTAACTTTTATGGGTTTTATTCTGTCTGTTTGTCCTGAGCCACTGTTATTTTAGTATAAACTATTAGCTTTTGCTTATATTTACATTTTTTTTGAGTAGTCGTTGTTTCTTTTTGTCATTTTATTAGTCTGTATAGTTATTTTATTAATTATTTGTATTTTTTTTGTTTAGTTTTTTTGTCTTTCTAATTCATTTATTTTATTTGTATATTTCCCATTGTAATTTTAATTTTAGTTAGTTTTAATAATTGTCTGTTGTGTTTTTCTATTTTATATCTATTTCAATATAGTTTTTTTTATTTATGTATTTCAAGTCTATTTTTCTGTCTACTTTATCCAATGAATTAATTAATTTATTTCTCTAATAATTTTGAAATTACTCTATTTATTTTTCTAATTCATTTATTCATTTATTTTGTTTTTTATATTTCTCATTGTCATTTTAATTTAAGTTAAAGTTTTAATTTTGTTGTTTTCCTTTTTTATATATGTGACCCTGGACCACAAAACCAGTCATAAGGTTAAATTTAACAAAACTGAGATTTATACATCATATGAAAGGTCGATAAATAAGCTTTCTATTGATGTATGGTTTGTTAGGATAGGATAATATTTGGCTGAGATACATCTATTTGAAATCAGAAATCTGAGGATGCAAAAAAATCAAAAAGACTGAGAAAATCACCTTTAAAGTTGTCCAAATTAGGTTCTTAACAATGCATATTACTAATCAAAAATTACATTTTGATATGTTTACAGTAGGAATTTTACAAAAAATCTTCATGGAACATGAACTTTACTTAATTTCTTAATGATTTTTGGCATAAAAGAAAAATCTAAAATTTTGACCCATGCAATGTATTTTTGGCTATTGCAACAAATATACCCCAGCGACTTAAGACTGGTTTTGTGGTCCAGGGTCACATATATTTCGATATAGTTTTTTATTTATTATTCAAGTATTTCAAGTCTTTCTTTCGGTCTACTGTATCTAATTTATTTATTTATTTATTTATTTATTTATTTATTTATCTAATATTTTTCTAATTTTTCTGTTTTATTTCAGTTACAATTTATTTTATTTCAAGTAGCGTTTTTAATTGTTTTTATTGTCTATTCAGTTTTTTTCTATTCAATTCAATTTTATTTTATTAATTTATAAATAAGCATTATAAATTAATATTAAATGTATTGTTTTTTAATTTATTGAATTTCAAATGTAATTTATTTTAACAACAAATGTTTTTAGTGTTTTTAATTTTAGTTCATGATAACTTTGGATATATATATATATATATATATTTTTTTTTTTTTTTTTTTTTACTTTTCTGGGTTTTATTCTGCCATATGATATAAAAAATGGGCTTTTATTGGTTTTATTTATAAAAATGTTTTTAGTGTTTTTAGTCGTAGTTAATGATAACAACACTGATCTGTGAGTATTTTTCTTAGTGGGAAACTAACCTGCCAGTGACATTAAAAGTATTTTAACACTTCAGTGTTAAGCTTAAATGTCCTGAGCATTACAAGAAGACATTATAAATATACTGTGCATCCCATCAGAAGCAAACAGCTGATTTGATCTAGTGTGGTGTCACTTTCCAAAGTCTGTCCGGAGGGAATGAGGTTGAGTCTTTTGTCCAGATGGAGCACCGACAGCCAAATGCTCTCACATAGCCTCAGAGTCTGGCTCATAGAGATGTCCCACTTTAAATCAGCTGTTTTCATCCAACTATGGAGGATTTTCCCATTTGAACTGCTCCAATCTGTCCTTCATTTTCTGTGTTGGCATTAATATTCTAAACATGAAAATAAAGCTCAGTGTTGATCTTGACTGACGTACCTGATGAACAGCATCTAATAGATTGTGCTCAATAGTAATTGTGTTGAAATGATCTGGAGTTTGGTGTAAACAGGACTTCATGTTGTATTAAAAGCACGCAGAACTGCAAGAATCACAAGCATGTTTGGAAAGATAACATCAGTTCATTCTGCTTCCGAAAGCGGCAGAAAGCACAATCGTATCTCATAATGGAAAAAGTGTGGTTTAAATGCTGATGAAACTAGAAAATGAAGCACTCACCTGCCATGACATTGATTTTGAATGAAAGAATGTTAGAAAATACTTGGCGTTTGTCCATTGTTCATATTAGTTCACCTCTTTTGAAGTTATAGACAGGTAACTGAGCCTATTCACTTTCATAATGCTTGTTCTTGGTCTTGAATGTTATTTAAAGACTCTTTTTTTTTTCTTTTTTTTTTCATGACCTAAACTGAAATTAAATTCACTTTAAGGCCATTTTCTCTCACAAATTGCTAAATTTCACAAATAATAGCAATTATTTTTTGTAAATGGTGTCATTTTAGTATCATTGAGATACTATTACAGTTTTTATAAACATTTTTAAGTATTTGAATTGATTAGTTCACATCTATTTATTTTTAGATTTTCCATTGTCATTTTAATTATAGTTCGTTTTAATAATTTTGTTGTTTTTCTTTTTTTATATCTATTTACATTTAGTTTTTATTTATTATTATGTGAAGTCTTTCTGTCTGTCTACTGTATCTAATAAATCAATTATTATTTATCTTTCTAATTCATTTATTTTATTGTATTTTTTATTTTTATTTAAAGCCAAATGTGGCCTGAACCTGTTTTTGTTCATCTTCACATCTCTGAGGTCTTTTAAGATACTATTATATATATCATATTATATATTTCATTAATATTTTGAATCAAATTATATTTTCAATTCATATTTTCCTGTTATTTTAAATTTAAAGTTTTAATACACTTTTTTCACATCTATGTTTATATAGTATTTTCTACTGTATATCATTTTAAAATATATTTATTTATTTTTCTGATTTATTGATTATTTTTCTAATTTATTTATTTATTTTCTGATTTATTTTTTCTAATTTATTTATTTATTTTTCTAATTTATTTGCTTTTTATTTTAGGTCAAATGTGACCTGGACATTTTTTTGTTTATTTTCTCTCTGAGAATTATTGAGATACTATTATACATTTTAAATAATATTTTATATCAGGTTTTATTTTTATATTTTTCTTTTGTCATTTTAATTTTTAGCATTTCAGTCCAAGTTGACTTCATTTATTGATTGATTTATTTGTCTAATTTTCTTTATTTAATTACTGATTTATTTTTTATTTTTCTAATTTATTTATTTATTATCTTTCTAATTTATTTATTCAAATTATTATTTTTTTTTGTGACTTGGACATTTTGTTGTTCATCTTCACATCTCTGAGAATGATTGAGATACTATTATAGATTTTATTAATATTATAAATCAATTTTTATTTTTATATTTTTCTTTGTTATTTTTTTTTATTTATTTTAGTTAAAGTTTACAGTTATGTCGATACAGTTTTTTTCTACTCTTATTTAATTTTTCTGATTTATTTTTTTTATTTTTATTAATTCATTAATTTATTTATTATCTTTCTAATTTTTTATTCATATTATTGTTTTTTTATTATTATTGTTATTTAAGGTCAAATGTGACCTGCACATTTTTTTGTTCATCTTCACTTCTCTGAGAATTATTGAGCTACTATTATATATTTTATTATTTGTTATTTTGATTTTAATTAAAGTTTTGATAATCTTGTATTTTTTTTTATCTATGTCGATACAGGTTTTTGTACTATTTTTCTAATGAATGAATGAATTAATTTATTTGTTTATTTATTATCTTTCTAATTTATTCATATTGTTGTTTTTTTATTTAGGTTCAAATGTACCATGGACATGCTTTTGTTTATCTTTGCATCTCTGAGAATTATTGAGATACTATTATAGATTTTATTAATATTTTAAATCAGTTTTTATTTTTTATATTTTCCGTTGTCCTTTTAATTTTAGTTAAAGTCAATACAGTTTTTTTTCTGCTGTATCTAATTCTTCTGATTTATTTAGAATTTTTCTAATATATTTATTGATTTATTTTGTTTTTAAAATGTGATCTGGACTTGTTTTCGTTCATCTTCACATCTCCGAGTGTGAACTCAACAGGAAGTGAGGTCATACGAGTCGAATGGTGTATTTGGCAGCATATCACAGGCTCTGCTCTTGCCCTTTTATATAAGAGAATCAATTATGATTCAGTCGAGTATTCCAGCAAAACTTTAGCATGTCATTTCTCATGTCAGTTTGTGAAAGCAGCAGTGAGTAACATCACAATAATATTCATCCGAGTGACTCAATCTTCAGAGACCAGATGGTATTGAATAAAACGTTGCTAATTGTGACGGACTCTGGAGAGATCACAGGACGCCTAAATTACATTTAACTATTGGATTCAGTGTCTGTGCACATAGATATTGATACTGGCTCAAACAAAAGCACTTCCAGGTCACATTCCCCTCAGAATATCTAACATTTTTTATGTACATTACCAGTCAAGATTTTCCATGTTTAAAGAAGTCTCTTCTGCTCATCAAGCCTGCATTAATTTGATTCAAAGTACAGCAAAAATTCTGAAATATTTTTACTATTTAAAATAGCTGCTTTCTATGTGAATATATTTAAAAATGTAATTTATTCCTGTGATTTAAAAGCTGAATTTTTAGCACCATTACTCCAGTCTTCAGTCTCACATGATCCTCCAGAAATCATCCTAATATTCTGATTTGCTGCTCAAAAACATTTTATTATAAATACTTGAATACTTTAAATTGATCAACAGTGATAATAAAAACCTTTGTTTAATTGCAAAAAATAATCACTGAAGATTTCTATTCCAGATAAATACTGTTCTTCTAAACTTTCTATTCATCAAAGAAACCTAAAAAAATCAATAATATTGTTTTCGACATAATAATATTAATAATAATAATAATAATAATAATAATAATTAATAATAAAAAAATTTTGAGCAGCAGATGAGAATTTTAGAATGATTTCTGAAGGAGCATGTGACTGGAGTAATGATGCTAAAAATTCATCTTTGATCACAGAAATAAATTACTTTTTAAAATATATTCAAATAGAAAACAGTTATTTTAAATAGTAAAAATATTTCAGAATTTTACTTTTTTTTTCTGTATTTTGGATCAAATAAATGCAGGCTTGGTGAGCAGAAGAGACTTCTTTAAAAAACACTGAAGTCTTACTGTTCAAAAACTTTTGACTGTAGTGTATATGCACATTATAGGAATTAAAAATTACTCGATTTTTAAGGCAAAATGTAATTTCTTACCTCATTTATTTTATTTTATTTTTGTTTTTTTTTATTTTTGTTTTTTTTATTTTTTTTTTATTTGGAAAGAAATGACAAAAATCAATACTTTTATTAAGCAAGGATGCTTTAAATTGATCAAAAGTGATGATAAAGACATTTATAATGTTACAAAAGATTTCTATTTTTAGATAAATGCTGTTCTTCTAAACTTTCTATTCATCAAAGAAACCTAAAAAAAAAATATGTAGCTGTTTTCAACATAATAACAACTGTTTTTGAGCAGCAAATCAGAATATCAGAATGATTACTGGAGGGTCATGTGACTGGAGTAATGATGTTAAAAATTCAGCTTTGAAATCACAGGAATAAATTACATTTTAAAATGTAATCAAATAGAAAACAGTTATTTTAAAGAATAAAATTATTTCAGAATTTTACTGGTTTTTTTCTGTATTTTAGATCAAATAAATGCAGGCTTGGTGAGCAGAAGAGACTTCTTTAAAAAACACTGAAGTCTTAATGTTCAAAACTTTTGACTATACTGTATGCACATTATAGGAATGAAATTACTTGATTTTTAATGCAAAATATAATTTCTTACCTCATTTATTATTTTATTATATTATTTTATTATTATTATTATATATTTTTTTTGGAAATAAATTACAAAAAGTTATACTTTTGTTTAGCACGGATGCTTCAAATTGGTCAAAAGTGATGATAAAGACATTTGTAATGTAAAAAAAGATTGCAATTTCAGATAAATGTTTCTATTCATCAAACAAACCTGAAAAAATTCTCAGCTGTTTTCAACGTGATAATAATAAGAAGAAATGTTTTTTGTGCAGCAAATCAGAATATTAGAATGATTTCTGAGTGATCATGTGACTGACTAACAATGCTAAAAATTCTGCTTTGAAATCACAGGAATAAATTACATTTTTAAACATATTCAAATAGTAAACAGTCATTCTAAATAGTAAAAATATTTTAACATTTTTTACATACTTTGGATCAAATACATGCAGGCTTGGTGAGCAGAAAAGACTTTAAAAAACATTAAAATCTTACTGTTCAAAAACCTTTGACTGGTAGTGCATATGCACATTATAGGAATGAAATTACTTGATTTTTAAGGCAAAATATAATTTCTTACTTTGGAAAGAAATTACAAAAAATTATAAATTAATAAAAATGTATATAATATCAAAATTATTATTTATTATCATTATAGAATTATAGAATTAATTTTTAATACAAAATATAATTTCTCAAAAAAACGTCTTTCTTTTTGGGATGAAATATGGCTTAGACTCTGTTCTGGAGAGATTTTGTGAGATTTACAAAACAAGATGACAATCTTGCCAATCAATGAAAGCAATGAAAGCAAACCCGACAGTTTTTCCCGTCCATAAAATCAGCACAGAATTCCAGGACAGGCGCCTCTGGCCAGTTGTAATATAATAGCATCATGTATTGTTATGCAAAGCCAGCTTGTATTTGAATCAATACATGCGTTTCTATATTTAGCAGCACTGCAGGCCAGATTGTCGCCAGCGAGAGTCGAGCAAATCATGACAGTCACTTACAAGCGGCTCCATTATTGAATATTGTAGCAGCTTTGTGAGTTTCTGTGGATGGAGCGTCAATAGAGTGCGGTTTGCTCTGCTGAACTAACAGATATTTGATCATGTAGTCTCAATGGATTTTCAGCGCGCGCACAAGCAGGAGCCTGCGCTCGCTGGCGACGTCTTCTGCAAGCTGATTTCAAGGGTGCCTGGTGCCTGTCTTCAGATTGCTTTCGCCCAACTCCCCGTCACAGACCACCTCCATCCCCTGTTGCCATGGCGCTGGTGAAGCTCCCGCCACCAGAACGCGGATTTTCATAGATGAACCGGGCTGACTGAGAGATGCTTTCATTATTCAGACAGCCTTGGCACACTGCGCACTTGCAATTAGCATAAATATATCATAGTCATATAATGGGGAAACTGTATCAAAAAAATAGTAACTGCGTTGCATTGCATGTAGTTGCATGCATGCAGGGGCTGTAAACATGTCCAGAAAATGCACTCATTTGCATTGTATCATTGTGATATTATTTTCACTTCCTGTTTTTGAGCAGTAAGATTTCTCTTTGGCTCACCAATCCTGCATTTATTTGATCCAAAATACAGAAAAAAAACTGTAAAATTTTGAAATATTTGTACTATTTAGAATGCCTGTTTACTATTTGAAAATATTTAAAAATGTAATGTATTCCTGATTTCAAAGCTGAATTTTTAGCATGATTTTTTCCCTCAAAAATTGTATTAATTAAAATTAAAAATAAAATAAAAGAGGTAAGAAATTATATTTTCCCTTAATAATCAAGTAATTCCATTACTATAATGTGCATATAAAAATTTCATTTATTCCTGTGATTTTAAAGCTGAATTTTTAGCATTATTAATCCTTCAGAAACCATTCTAATATTCTGATTTGCTGCTCCAAAAGCAGTTATTATTATTATTATTATTATTATTATTATGTTTAAAACTGCCTAGTAGATTTTTTAGGTTTCTTTGATGAATTGAAAGTTCAGAAGAACAGCATTCAGACTTAGAATGTCTGTTTACTATTTGAAAATATTTAAAAATGTAATTTATTCCTGTGATTTCAAAGCTGATTTTTAGCATGATTTTTTCTCTCAAAAATTGTATTAATTAAAATTAAAAATAAAATAAAATAAAAGAGGTAAGAAATTATATTTTCCCTTAATAATCAAGTAATTCCATTACTATAATGTGCATATAAAAATTCATTTATTCCTGTGATTTTAAAGCTGAATTTTTAGCATTATTACTCCTTCAGAAACCATTCTAATATTCTGATTTGCTGCTTCAAAAGCAGTTGTTATTATTATTATTATTATTATTATTATTATTATTATTATTATTATTATTATTATTATGTTTAAAACAGCCTAGTAGATTTTTTAAGTTTCTTTGATGAATTGAAAGTTCAGAAGAACAGCATTCAGACTTAGAATGACTGTTTACTATTTAAAAATAGAAAAAAAATGAATTTATTCCTGTGATTTTAAAGCTGAATTTTTAACATGATTTTTTCTTTCCAAAAAAAATTAAATCATAAAAAAATGAGGTAAGAAATTATATTTTGCCTTAATAATCAAGTAATTTCCTTACTATAATGTGCATATACACTACCAGCTTTTGACAATTTTAATGTTTATTAAAGAAGTCTCTTCTGCTCACCAAGCCTGCATTTATTTGATCCAAAGTACAGCAAAAACAGTACAGCTCTGAACTATTTTTACAATTTAGAATGACTGTTTTCTATTGGAATAGATTTAAAAATGTAATTTATTCCTGTGATTTCAAAGCAGAATTTTTAGCACCATTACTCCTTCAGAAATCATTCTAATATTCTGATTTGCTGTCCAAAAACATTTTTAATATTATTAATAATAAAAGACAAAGAACTTATAAAAATCAATACTTTTATTAAGCAAGGATGCTTTAAATTGATCAAAAGTGATGATAAAGACATTTAAAGTGTTATAAAAAATTTCAATTTTAATGCCTTATGTCCTTCTGATCTTTCAATTCATCAAAGCAACCTGAAAAAAATTCTACTCCGCTGTTTTCAACATGGTTTCTCATCAGCGTCATTTCCACGTGATTTAATTTCAAAGTTGAGTTGGGAATGACCTCGTGGCCTAGTGAATATTAAAGGGAGTCTTGTTTCTTGTCCTGTGTTAGTGTTTTAGGTCAAAGCTCTGAACAAATGACATCTTGGTTGTCTTTATATAATCTCCTGGAGTCTGCCGTCCTCCCGTGTTCACAGAAGTGTGTCACGCACACAAAAGTGTGTCAGCGAGGCCTTGGGCCTTGGGATCGCTGCCCATCCAAACTGTCTATGAACACAAATATTATTCAGAAATAACAAAAATAAATTGATTTTGGTGATTCTGGGTTGAGTGGGAGATCTTATAAAATGAGAGTAGTTAAAATGTCTGTCTGTTGGTACCAGAGGTTGCGTTAGACTTTAACTTTGTCAGTCATTTTGACGGACAGGGTTGTAAAAATTTTGTCATAATCCATTATTACCTGTCATTTTAATTTTCATATTTAAATTATTGTATTATTATCCGTTTATTATTATTATTCTCAAAATGAATCGCATTTTTGAGGGCCTAAACATGCCCGAAAACTCATGAATCTTTGCACACACATCAGTCCTGGTGAAAATTTACATCTGATATGGTTTGCAGAAGTGGGTGTGGCAAAATGGCTCCATAGCGCCACCTTTACACGCTCAGCGGTGTGCGTGCACGCTTCTGGTACAAGGGGATGAGTACATTATCTGAAATTTTTTGTTGAAAGTGAACTACTCCTTTAAACATTATAACTGATATCTGTGCTTTTTTCCAGAGAAACTGTTTGCCTAGGTGGCAGCAATTCAGGTGATTCGTTCAGAACCCTGATTCATTCAGGAGTCAGTGAATCATTCATTCAACCGATTTGTTCAAAAGCACTAATTCATTTAGGAATGAAAATGGCTGTTTATGAGTGAGTCATTGAATCATTTACTCAACCGATTCGCTGGATTATCACGAAACTGTGATTTTCTCAGACACACTATGTGTTTGTTTAGAACTATTTTCACTGATGAAACAAAAACAGACAGAGTATCTTGTGATATTGTGCCTAACATGTAGGTTACTCAATATTAACATCTTGTTTATCAAAATGTTGTATGAAAGAAATGTCGCAATAGCACTGTTTGTGGCCTTGCTTAAATATGGCTCATATTTAAATATTGTAGGCTACTTCTGTGTTTTGTTTTTATGTTTAGGCTACATTATTTATTTATGAGCTCATTAAACAGCATGCAGAAAGAAATGAAAGGAATTAGACAAATGTGGTTTAGTTTTTGGAGCGTGATGTCACATTACAGGACACCATCACATATTAACTTCCTATGTGCTGCAAATGTTACAAGTTGTTTGTGGAGCATATGAGGACATTCAGGTTTTCCCATCATAAAAAAGTTCTATTTTTATCCTCCAATCACTGCCGTGTGTTGCATAAATGAGTATAAAGAGCAAATGCCTCTTTGTTTTGTTCCAGCTCAGTTGTAGCTCAGTCATGCCAGCAGAATGCCGTCAGCTTTGGTTTCTGCTGCAGCTGTCAGAAAGCATATCTATCAGCGTGTCCATTACACACTGCAGACGCAAATAATGCGTCGCTCTGGCCCTGCATCATTTCCTTACAAAGAAACTTCTTCGATTGTTTCTTTGATCTAGATCTGCATGTGTAAATTTGTCATTATGTTTTATGTCTGTTTAATTATTTACTCTCGATGTTCCGTCAGTGTTTTCTCTGTCAACATTTCCTCGTGTGACGTCTTAATGGCTTTTGTGATATTTAACATAATATTGATTCGGTTCAACAGCATGAAATTGTCTTTGTGAGCTGTGGCATAAAATCTGCCTCTCCCTCTGTCCTTTCAGGAAACAGATCTATTGGACATCACCTACATCAAAGATGCAAGAACAGGAAAATGCACCAAAACACCAAAGGTAAGACTGGTGTATTCACTGCATCCTGCTATTATAAAACAAACACATCTGGGCCCAAACAATATGGTAGCCAATGCGAGTTCACCCACACTCATGGATCTTAAGTCTAAGATTCCATAAAGAACCTTAAATATCTGAAGAACCTTTCTGTTTCACAAAAGATTCTTTGTGGCGAAAGAAGGTTCTTCAGATTCTAAAAAGGTAAGACTGATTGGTTCTTTGTGGAACAAAAATCACTTGAAGAACCTTTTAAAGCACCTTTATATTTAAAGGATAACTATTGCCAAAATGCAACCTGGGCTGTTTTTTTTTTTTTTACTGTAAACGAGACAAACTTATATCTAAAAGCATAATTACGACAAACGAGCCGCTTTTGAGATTGACCGTGATTTCGATTTGTGGTCAATGGCCGGTGAATGGGAGTACTAGGGGCATAACTTTGAGCGCATCAAATTCGATATTTTTACAACACTAAGAAGGCTCGACACACCATGAAACTTTGCTCGAAGTATCGCCTGGGTCTCTACACATGAACTCCAGCATTGAGAACATTGTTTGCGTACACAGAGTTTACTAAAAAGAAAGGTTTTGAACAACTCACTTACACTGTTTGGGTTTCCGCTCGCAGCCGTCTTGCCAGTCAAGAAGTGTCGATCTCCGAATGCGAATGGACTCCATAGGACGAAATATTAGGCTTATATGAGGCTCTTTTTACAACTAGAAGGTTAATATTGTTTTTCACTTGCGACAAAACAACGAATTAGCCGTGCATTTATATGGAAATATGCTTTAGGAGCTATCCATCTTTACTCTCGTTGCATTCAGAGATCGACACCTCTTGACGTGAGCGGAAACTCAAACAGTGAAAGTGAGTTGTTCAAAAGCTTTCTTTTTAGTAAACTCTGTGTACACAAACAATGTTCTCAATGCTGGAGTTCATGTGTAAAGACCCAGGCGATACTTTGAGCAAAGTTTCATGGTGTGTCGAGCCTTCTTAGTGTTGTAAAAATATTGATTTTGATGCGCAAATATTAATATTGCAAACTGGTGTTATAATATTATTTTGATGTATTGTGGTCATTATAAACACTTGATTGTGCTGTTTACTGCAGGTTCTAGATATAATAGAGTGTTTTCGTGGTGCACCATTATTTGGCGGCACAGAATGTAAACAATGCCACTGAGCCGAATGGAACTCGCAAATTTAGCTGATGATTTCTGCTGAAAATGGTCAGTTATTGTCATGTTTTGGGCTGTACTAATCGGTTGGACCTGGAAAACATTTGGAGTAATATAGACTGCCAAAAGTTATAACAAATCAAGGAGAAGAGTACAAAAGACTGTCTGAGGAAAGAAGGCGTTTGTGGGTGGTCAAACTGAACCAGGATTTCCAGGGCAAGAATCTGGACAACATTCGTGTTTGTTCATTTCCGGTCAGGTACACTCTTAAAAATAAAGGTTCTTCACAATGCCATAGAGGAACCTTTTTGTCTAAATGGTTCCATGAAGAACCTTTAACATCCGAAGAACCTTTCTGTTTCACGAAAGCTTCTTTTTGGAGAAAGAAGGTTCTTCAGATTATAAAAAGGTAAGAAAGAAATGGTTCTTCAAAGAACCTTTGACTGAATGCCTCTTTGTGGAACCAAAATCGCTTTAAGAACCTTTTAAAGCACCTTTATTTTTAAGAGTGTAGGCCTACCAAAGATCATTACTGAACACCATAACTGGTGTTATAATAATATGTTGATGTATTGTTATTATAAACACTTGATTGTGCCATTTACTGCAAGTTCTAGACATAATAGGGTGTTTTCGTGGCGCACCATCAATTGGCGGCACAGAATGTAAACAATGCCACTGAGCCGAATGGAACTCGCAAATGTAGCTGATTATTGCTGCTGAAAATGGTCAATTATTGTCATGTTTTGGGGTGAACTAATCGGTCGGACTGGGACCGATTTTTCTTAAAACAAGTAAAATTATCTGCCAGTGGGGTAAGTAAAATACTCTTGTTCTAAGAATATTTTACTTAGCCCACTGGCAGATAATTTTACTTGTTTTAAGCAAAATTGACTACTTATAATTAAATCCCCCCCCCTTGGAAACAAGACTAAATATCTTACATAATTTTGCTTATCTAGTAAATGCATCTTAATTTACAATTTTTTTTTTTTTTTTTGATATTTTGACATGAAACAAGACAAAAAACTAAGACTTTTATTTGCAGTGTAGAACTCTAATAATAGTTTCGGATTAAATTGTTTACACCACCAAAAATCTTTTGTGTGGAATATTGTCTGCTGATATGAAAAGTTCAATGTATATCGTAGTAATAAATATCAATTATGGCTTTTTACATTAAACACATTAAATATTACATATATGTATGTAATATAATGTGTATTTCCATTACATGTTTAGGTCTTAAATTATACATAAGGTGGTATTAAAAATTTGTAGAAACCCTGTTGTATGAAATCTACTTGCGCGAATAATTAAATTCTCATTTGAAACATGTTTTGTTACCTGGGTCACAGTCGTGTAGCTTTGTCTGTTTATCCTTCAGAAATCCAATATTTTAGTGTTTCGATTCATCTTAGAGCTGGTTGGTTTGTCTTATGACTCACTGAGGAAATTTATGAGATGCCTGTGGACTAAATGGAATGAGAAAAACACTGGAAACGATGGGCGTCACCATTAGAGACATTGGAAACGCCAATCTATCTGTTCTCCTTCACCCGCTTGCATCCGTTTATAAGTATGTCCTTGTGTAAAGGAGGTTTAGCCATTACTACGGCAGTGTGCTCTGCTTCCCAGGCCCTATATAGGTTAATAGCACTTGTGGGTGATAAGCATCTCTCTATGAGGGTAATGGTCTGTGCAATCTGGTGTGGAATGGCCACAGGCAGACAGACATCTGCACCCACGCTATATCTGGACCGCTCTGGTCTAAATATGGAGCCCGTGGGCCACGGGTCTCCCAGGTGAACTCTTTCCTGACGCTCACGGACGTTATTTGTGTCTGTGAAATGAGAGAACGCACTGGTGCCAAACCAAACGCTGTGAAGAGTCGTGTCATGTGTTACGCCACAGCGGATGTCGACAGCACGTCTGGTTTAGCCTTGAGTTTATGCTGCGGATTCATTGATTTTGAAGTAGATGGTGCATCACAAGGATGTGAAGGGAAAACGCAAGGGTTTGTGAAAGTGGCTGATCGTGCAACCAAACCAGAATATTTTGACTTTTGCATGCGTTCTAGGTGGTCTAGATGTGGTTTCTAGTGGTTTTATATTCAGAGAGAGTTGTTTTATCTCAAAATGTAAAAAAATAAATAATTCAAAAATAATATTTTGCGATTTTTATAATTAATTTGTATTGTAATTAATATTATTATTTTTTTTTTTAAAAAATAGCTGTTTTTGTTGGATCATTGTGACTTTTAGAATTTATAAAATAGGTACAATATTTTACTATTGTATTTTTTTTATAGTTGTTAGTTTTTTTGTTTTTAGTTTTTTTTTAAGAAAATTAAGCCTTTTTGTTAGTCCAATGGCATTTTAGCTTTAATTTTCATTTACTTTACCAGTTTTATCCCAAAAAAAAAAAAAAAAAAAAAAAAATATATATATATATATATATATATATATATATATATATATATATATTAGATAAAGAAATCATTTTATATTATTATAAATTATTATTATTTATAAAATACAAAAAATATTTTTTATTATTTTTTATGGGCATTTTAGCACAAATTTTTTAAGCTGATTAACTTTATCAGTTTAATCCAAAAATTAAAATGAATAAATATATTGTAATTTTTGTAATTAATTTGTGAAATAAAAATAATAAATAAAATTATTTTATATTATTATTAATTTTTAATTTCCAAACTCATTTACTTGAAACAGTTTTATCTCAAACTGAAAATAAATAAATATATTGTAATTTTTGTAATATTTTGTACTATAGTTTATTTTTTTTATGGAGAAACTGAAGCTTTTTGTTAGTCCATTGGCATTTTACCACAAACATTTTTAATCTGATTTACTTTATCAGTTTAATCCCAAAATTAAAAGAAATAAAAATATTGTAATGTTTCATAAATAATTTAAAATAAAACTAAAGAAAGTGCATTAATATGATTTTGGCTTGTTTGTAGTATCATTTAGGTTTTTTTTGTTTATTTGTTTGTCTCTGTCTGTAATTTTACCATTTAATTTTTAAGTTTCTTGTTCAACAAAAAAAGTTTTAAAAAGTGCAGTGAAAAAATTTAAAGGCACCAGACTTTTTGATAATGAGCAACCAAAATGTAAGAAAATTTTCCAGCATCTAGTTGTGTTTTCAGTGTGGATTTTTTGTAATTTTTGCATTAATATTCAAGAACATTTACTTGAAATAGAAAAATAGGAAAATCGGTGAAAAGCATCTGTGTATATGGGTTGTTATTTGTTGATTTCTCTTCATCTTCTTGTACTGCGGTGGTCCGAGTGAATATTGCGGTCTCTCTCTCTGGGTTATAAAGCATCTTCTTCTGAGAGCGAGTGTGCTTTGACTCAGTGTGATGATTGAGAGTGATTCTGGGAAACGCAGTGTGCTGGTGTCAAAGCCAGCTGAATAAATCTTGTAGCGGCGCGTTTATATGAGGGCGTCCACGAGCCACAACAAACCGTTCATCCACCCTTGGATGTAGAGGTCGAAGCCATTTCCACAGACTGAGAATGAAACGCTGTATGAGTGTAAGAGACTGAGACGTGGACTGATGATGGATGGACTAACTCAGTACACAATAAAACATCACACATCAACTGCTGGACAAATGCTGTTCAAAGTAAAGTCTGCTCTCACCAGTGGCTTTTTTGGATAAATTATTGGTTGCTTATAGTGGGGCTGAGTGATATTAAATGTTGTCTCTATCTATCATTTAGTTAAAGTTGTAAAAATTAACCAGTATTGTGAATATCATAATAATCATTTTGGAAAAAGTATTTATAAATATATAAGAAAATGTATTTATAATATGTATATAAGCGTTGAAGTGTTTATATATTAAAGTATAGAATTATTGAATTTCTAATATAATGATTTATTATTATTATTAATAATAATAATAATAATAATAATAATAATAATAATAATAATAATAATAATAATAATAATAGTACACTTTAATAAATTATAATACGTTTATGATAATATCTTGTAAGTAAATGTATATATTTTAAAAAAGCTAAAAACATTTACTTGCATTTATCACAGGTTCAAAAATAAAATAAAATAAAATAAAATAAAATAAAATAAAATAAAATAAAATAAAATAAAATAAAATAAAATAAAACATTAACTCCATTGGCATTTTTGCATTATTTTTTAAGTTTACAATTACAATTTACTTTACAATTTTTATCCCAAAATTAAAAGAAATAAATATATTGTAATTTTTATAATTACTTTATGAAATAATTTCTTCAAGAAATCAATTATAATTTTTATTTATTTATTTATTTATTTATTTATTTTATTAATTTACGTTTAGACTTTAACATTAATTAAGTTTTTATAAGTAATTTATAAAATAAAAAAAAATAAAACATTTTATAGTATTGTTTATTTATTTTTTATGAAGAAAATGAAGCCTTGTTGTTGGTCCATTGGAATTTTAGCATTACTTTTTAAGCTCATTTATTTTACCAGTTTTATTCCCAAATTAAAATAAATTAATATATAGTAATTTTTTACAATAAATGTATAAAATACAAATGATAAAAAGTATTATTGTTATTATTATTATTATTATTATTATTATTATTATTATTATTTTATAAAGAAATGTTGGCATTTTTGTTAGATAATTGTGACATTTAGAATTTACCATTTGTTTTTAAGTTTTTATAAATAATTTATAAAATACAAAAAAACATTTTATACTATTTTTATGAGGAAAATGAAGCCTTTTGTTGGTCCATTGGCATTTTTTATTAATTTAAAACTTATTTACTTTACTAGTTTTATTCCAAAATGAAAAGAAAAATAAATAATTTATAAAATAAAAATAATAGAAAAATGTATTATTATTAAAAACAATTATTATAATAAAAAAATAGAAAATAAAAATAAATTTTTTATAAATAAAAAACAAGGCATGTTTGTAGTTTCATTGCGATTTGTTTATTTATTAGTTAGTTTGTCTGTCTATAATTTTACCATTTAATATCTAAGCACATGATATATTTGCTTAAAAATTAAATGTTTCCGACATTGATAATACATTGATCTCTAAAGGATCATGTGACATTGAAGACTGCAGTAATGATGCTGAAAATTCAGCTTTGATCAAAGAAATAAATTACATTTTACAATATATTCACATAAAAAACAGCTGTCTTAAAATTGTAATAATATTTCACAACATTACTGTTTTTATTGTATTTTAAATCAAATAAATGCAGCGTTGCTGGGCAGTAAAGACTAAATAAAGATTTTTTTGTTCATTTATTAGACTTAATTAATTAATTTACATTATATAAATACAATTGTATTGTATTTTATTTTAATGTTTTTATTTATTTATTTTTTGCTCCCCCCTTTCTTTACCTAATGGCAAGTCATCAAACTCCTCTAATCTAATCTTGTGCGTTTAGTTGGTCCCAGAGTAGCAGGTAACTCCTAATTGCAAGCTGTTGAACTAACTTTTTTTTATTAAGAATGCAACCGAAATGAGATTTTAATCACTAGTGCGCTGAGACCATGAAAAATATCCTGCTGCTTTTGTTTGCAATTGCTTTTTTATGCAAGCCATTAAAGATGTGTTGTTAATTGAAAAGAAGAAAGATGCCATTGATTTGTTGTGCGCCTGTAAAGCCAACAGATGAATACAGAAGAACTGCTCATCTTTCAGGAGTTTCTCTCTTGTTCTCCGGATCTGGGCTTCTCGTTAAAGCACAATGGCGGCCCGTTAATTACGGCATTGAAAAATGGAGAAGATAATGAGAGGGTTATGTCATAAATGTATATGATTCATATTAAAACCAATCACGTCGTCTTGAGGAGTAGTGGGTTGTTTACATGCGTCCATCTGTTGAAAAGCAACCAGAGCTTTGCTAATGGCGCTGCTGCTGGTAACGACCATATGCTTCGTTTTCATTCTGCCGTAAGAGTCTCCAAGTCAAGTCTAAGCATGTGTATTTGGCATACATGCACTATTTGTGAATCATTTTGAAGTGTGACTTTGTTGCGCCTCTTTTGTGCACAGGATTTTAGTGCAACACTATTCTTAAAACTTCAAAATGATTAAAAATAATTAAAATAAATAATCATGATCATGTATTTATACATATAAGCCTGGTTTCACAGACCGGGCTTAGACTAAGCCAGGATTAGGCCATGGCTCAATTAGGACATTCAAGTAATTATTTAATAATGTGCCATAAAAAAACATTAATGGTGTGCATCTTGAGACAAAACAAAGGCACTGATATATTTTAAGATCAGCTTAGGCTTACATTTTAGTCTGGGACTAGGTTTAAGCCTTGTCTCTGAAACCGGGGGAAAGACTTTTTTAGACTTGTGTGTGTGTGTGTGTGTGTGTGTGTGTGTGTGTATAACTGTGTTTTTTTACATTTATAATAAATATTAATGTAAGTATAGACTTAAAATAATTAATTTTCTAATTATGAAACTTTTATTTTAATAATAATAATAATAATAAATTGTCATACATTTATTATTATTTTTTTATTATTGCAAAAATTCTGTTACTAAATGTAAAGATTTTTTGTGTGATATTTATGATTTATGATTATTGATTATTTTTAACATACTAATTTTTTATTGTATTATTATATTATTATTATAAAACTATAAATATACCATTTATCAATATATAAAGTAAGACATTTATAATAATAATTATTATTAGTAATAGTAGTATTGTTAATATTATTATCACAAATAAAAATATTTCTAATAATTTCTAATATTAATCATTTATTTATTTATTAATGACAGAAAAGTATAGTTAATTAATATAAATGTATAATTAATAATTCAAATATTGAAAGTTATTAAATTATAATAAATAAAGTACAAATATGAATTAAAAAAACACAAAATAAGTTTTTATTTATTGCAAATTAAAAATATCATGTAAGACTATACATAGTGTAGAAAAAAAATAATACAAAAATTTGTATTATAATAATAATAGTAATTATTATTATTATATTGAATTATTATTATTATTATTATTATTATTTAGTATTATTAGTATTATTAGTATTATTTCAAATTAAAAATATTATGTAAGAATGTATATATTTAAAAATATTTTAGTTTGTGTCTTGTAAATTTATAGTGTTTATATATAAAAAGTGTATAACAACAACAACAATAATAATAATAATAATTATTATTATTATTTTTATTATTATTATTATTAATATAAAACATCTCTATATATAATAAAACATTTAATATATTTGTTTTATAGAAATTACTATTATTATTATTATTATTATTATTATTATTATTATTATTATTATTATTATAAAAATGTAAAATATTATGTAAGAATATATATTTAAATTAAAATATTTTATAGTTTAAGTATGTTGGATATTTATTGTGTATATATAACATTTGTATTATTATTATTATTATTGAATTATTCATATTTTTATCAATTGAAAAAATCTATCTATATATTAAAGCATTTTATATTATATTTGTTTTATAGAAATTATGATTTACGATTATTTAATTTCTTATAGTAATCATATTTATTTATTTACGTATTTATTTATTTATTGATAAATGTGTAAGAATAAAAATGATCATTATTATTATTATCATTATAAATTCAGTTTTAAGTCATACATCTATTCTTAGAAATGCTGTGAAATACTTACACACAAATCAAATTAAATGTTTACGTTTTTACGTTTGAACACGTAATGCTAGCAGGAGTTATTTTGAGTGTGTCCTTCTATGTCCATTGCTCATAAACTTGTGCTGTGGGCGGGTTCAGTTTGCTTTTGTCCTTTCCAACAGCATATATTTTGAGTTCGAATAAAGATGCAGCCCCTTTTCTTTGGCTAATGAGCCGTTCAAGCGTGCAGCAGACAGAAGAACTGGTGGATTTCAGCCAAAACCAAGAGGATCGCCCGCTTCCTCTCGAGCCGAACCAGCGGCGGGAGGAGGATCAGCAGTGACTCGCTCCTGCTGCTGCAGCGGCTTCCGCCCACTCGCAGGTTTACCCCGCAGACTTCACACACTCACGTGTTACCGCGGTAAAACTCACATGAGCCGTGCGTGTGTGTAATTAGCAGAAGCAGAGCCGTTGCTCATTGTTGGGGTCACTAAGCTGAACTTTCATGCAGGAGCGGGATGCTTTTCAGAGGGCAACCGCAGCTCCCTTCCTTCTGTAGGCGAGAAATAAAATCTCTTATTTTTTTAAGAACTTGCTGGATCAGTACTGAAGTGTAAGACGTGCAGATTCTTGTTAGTGTGTAAGGACACATTAACCAGAATTCATCTGGTAACATGAGGATGTGTAGATTATGACAGAATTCTTTGTTTAAGCAAACAATTTGTCGATTGTAAGACTTGGTGTTTTTTTTTTAAATCTAGAATAAAGAAACACATTTATTTATTTATTTATTTCACTCAATAATATTTTCATTTATATATTCCTATGTAACTATATTTATTTTCGTTATTCATAAATCTCACTCAAAAAAAATTTATTTATATATTTAGACAAGTATTTATTTAGCTATTTATAAATCTCACTCATTCATTTTTATTATTTATGCAATTGTTATTTATTTATAAATAAATCTCAGTTTTTCTTCAAATGTTAATACATAACTATTTATTTAGTTATTTATAAATCTTACTCATTATTGTTTTTTTATTTTTATGTATTTGGATGTTGATTGATTATTTATTTATTTATTTATTTCACTCATTCATATTTTTGTTTATTTATTTGAATGTTATTTATTTATTTATAAATAGTTTTTTTATTTATATATTTAAACATAACTATTTATTTATAAATAAATCTCACTCAGTTTTTCTTTATATATTCATGTATAACTCATTATTGTTTTATTTTTTTATGTATTTGAATGTTGTTTATTTATTTATTTCACTCATTAATATTTTTATTTATATATTCATATATAACTATTTATTTTCGTTATTAATAAATGTCACTTAATCATGTTTTATTTTTATTTATTTATTTGAATGTTATTTATTTATTTATAGATCTCACTCAAGAAATTTTATTTATATATTTAGACAACTACTTATTCAGCTATTTATAAATCTCACTCATTAATGTTCTATTAGTTATGCATTTGAATGTTATCTATTTATAAACAATTCTCACTCAGTTTTACTTTATTTATATGTTCATACATAACTTTATTTAGGTATTTATAAATCTCACTCATTATTGTTTTTATGTATTTGAATGTTGTTTAGTTATTTATTTATTTCACTCAATAATATTTTTATTTATATATTTATACATAACTGTGTTTATTTTGGTTATTCAAAAGTTTTTTTTCTATTTCAGTGTTATTTATTTTTATTTATATATTTAGACATAACTATTTATTTAGTTATTTAT
This sequence comes from Garra rufa, assembly GCF_049309525.1. Taxonomy (NCBI): domain Eukaryota; kingdom Metazoa; phylum Chordata; class Actinopteri; order Cypriniformes; family Cyprinidae; genus Garra; species Garra rufa. The sequence continues at coordinate 4,142,495 of NC_133381.1, read as the reverse complement.
AAATCTCATATGCATTTAAATGTTTTTTTATTTATAAATAAATCTCAGTTTTTGTATTTATAGATTTTACTAACTATTTTTTATTCAACTTAACTTTTTATTAAACTATTTATTCATGTATTTATATACGTATTTACATATTTTTTTAATTATGCATTTGAATGTTATTTGTTTATTTATAAATAAATAAATCTCACTCCTTTGTTATTTATAAATGAATACATAACTATTTATTTAATTATTTATAAATCTCACTCATTTTTTTTTTTTTTTAAATTATGCATTTGAATGTTATTTATTTATAAATAAATACATAAATCTCACTCATTTTATTTATAGATTATTTTATTTTTTAACTATTTTAGTTATTTATAAAATCTTACTTATAATTTTTTTTATTTATTTATAAATGCATAAACATCACTCAGTTTTTTATTTATAGATTCATATATTCAAATGTATTAAGTTATTTATAAAAATGTCATTCATTAATGTTTTATTTTTTAAATGTATTTTAATGTTATTTTATTTTATTTTATTTTATTTATAAATCTTACTCTGTTTTTTATTTATAGATTAAAACATAACTATTTATTAAGTTATTTATAAATCTCACTCATTAATATTTTATTTTTTATCTTTTTTTACAGTGTACATAAATTACCTCAGTCACACTTTCTCCAGGATGTAAAAATCTATTTATTTATTTTCTCCAGTATGTGGTCTAATCTCTGTTTTCAGGAGGTTGTTTCATATATAATTATGAGATGTCAAAACATAAATCAGTAAATAAAATGTTTTTTCTGCTGGTTTAATATGGCACCTGATTATTTCTTACTTATTTACTGCAACTTTTGTTAAACTTGCTCTTATATTTTACCCTCAAAAAATATTGTATATATAAAAAAATCACAAAAATAAAACTGTGAAAATATAACTGTGATTTTTCTAATAAAAATTTGTAAATTGTAAAAAAAAAAAAAAAAAAAGTTAAATTTAAAATGTATTTAAAAAGCATCAGGTTTTCAATGCAATAATATAATAATTCACCAAACTGATTTTTTCCCCCCCAAATTTATGAAAACTAAAGAAAACTTTTTAAAGACAGAAACCAAAAATAAAGTTTATTTAATAATCAGTTAATTAATCACATTTATTTACTTAACAAATTAATTGTAAGTTGTAAAAAGCACCAGGTTTGCAATGTTATTGTTTTTGCCGGGCTGCATAATTTGGCCAAAAATTGTGATTATATATCAATATAACTTTAAGTAAAATTTAAATTAAAATTAAAATGATACTATTAGTGATGCACCAAACTTTTTGAAAAAAAAAAATGTACCGAAAAAATTGTTTATTTTATTTAATAATCAGTTAATTAACCACATTTATTTAATAATCAGCTAATTAATTAATTTTATTTAATTAATAATCAACACTCAAAATGTAATTATGTTTTCACTCTAGTTCATTGTTGAAATATAAACATTAAATATTTCTGTAATGGTAAATTAATATTAGTGCTGTAATTTTACAGTGGTACTATAAAATATTTTTTGTTTTTATATATAACTTTTTATAATTATTTTACAGTACAGTAGTATTTTTAATTTATTATTTGATAATTTCACATTTTATTTTATATTTTTTTAAATAACCAGAATAATATTTTTATTCATATTGATTGGATGTATCGTCTAATCTCTGTTTCCTATATAATTATGAGATGTCAAAACATAAATCAGTAAATAGCAGTAAATAGTTTGCTGCTGGTTTAGTATGACACCAGATTATTACTCATTTATTTACTTATTTACTGCAACTTTTGTTAAATATAACTGAAAATATAACTGTGATTTTTCTAAAATAAATGTAAAAAAAAAAAAAATACATTTAAATAGCATCAGGATTTCAGTGCAATAATAATAATAATAATAATAATAATAATAATAATAATAATAATAATAATAATAATAATAATAATTCACAAAACTGATTTTTCCCCCCAAAATGTATGAAAACTAAAAGAAAACTTTTTTTAATTTAATAATCAGTTAATTAATCACATTAATTAACAAATAAATTTTTCAAATACAAACCAAGTTGTAAAAAGCACCAGGTTTGCAGTGTTTTTTTTTTTTTTTTTTTTTTTTTTTGTGGGACTGGCCAAAAATTGTGATTATATATATTTATATATATATATATATATATATATATATATATATATATATATATATATAAATCAGTAAACTTTAAATAAAATTACAATTAAATTGATACTATTAGTGATGCATCAAATTGAATTTTTTACCAAAACAAATTTTTTAGTATTTTTTTTTGTGTATATATAAAAAAATACATGCATTATTTATTTATTTACCATTTTTCCAAAGTGACTTATTTACAGAAGCCATCAGAAACCAACAAGAGTTTGTTTGTTTATTTATTTATTTATTTATTTATTTATTTATAACAGTAGTACAACTAGCGTATCGAACACATCGCACTTGTTTTAATTGCTTATTAGTGACATGAAAAGGCTTCTCTCAGCGTCTGGCTGACTCTCATTGTCTGTGGGGTCGTTCGCTCGTCTTTGGTGGTTGAAAGCGGTCCGGTGATCTGAAAGCTGGCGATTCTGGTCGGAGCAGACGCGGCGCGGCCCTCGGCTTTGATACGACATGCTTGGGTTAAATCGGGCTTCCAAAGGCAGCGAGGTCTTGATGCATGTTGCCATAGAAACTCTGGTGGAAAGGCTCCCTGTGTGTGACCGAAGCCAAAGGCGCCGGAGCTAATGAGGTTGCGAGAAAGGGCATCCAACATGGCGAGGAGCCTCGCGGAGGACAAGGTGACAACAATGACAGCAGCGGCTCTCCAGCGCGCCCGCGGCCCAGAGACGCTGACTCATCTGATTTAAAACCTCCTCCTTACAGCGCTTGCCTGCCTGCTAATAGCACAATGAAAATGCATTTCTCCGCATTCTGTCCAGGACCAAAGAGAGAGAGCTGCGTTGATTATCACAGATGTAGGTGGACTGATGCTTTTGGGGTGGCCTTGCTATTCTGTGATTTGAACAAACCTGCTGACCTTATGATTTCTTTTGATTTTTGGCAGGAGAGTTAGACAGTTTAGGAAAAAATATAATTTCAGTTTTTCTTTACAGTACAGTAGTATTTTTACAAAATATTTATATATTTATTATATATTTTCATTTATTAATAATCATAATAAAAATTATTATTATTATTATTTACTAGAAATTACATTGATCAAAAACAGTGCAAATTTAATCTCAATTGGAAAGTTTTTTTTGCATGATGCTTAATGTTTAATGTTTGAAAAAAAAAAAAAAATATATATATATATATATATATATATATGTTTCTCTTAAGACTTATAATGAAAAGTAATATAATAAATTATTTAGGTTTGTTTTCTCATTTAAATCAAATGTAAAAAATTTTTGAAATGTATTAAAAATAAGAAATTCATAAACAAATATGTATTACATATTATAAATACATAAATATATATATAGTTTTCTTTTAATTTTCATATTTTGGTAAAAAAAAATAAAGAATTATTATTATTTTTATTGCAAACCTTGTGCTTTTTACACTCACACTCAATTTTGCATATATATATATATATATATATATACATATATATATATATATACACTCACACTCAATTTTGCATATATATATATATATATATGTATATATGTGTGTGTGTGTGTGTGTGTGTGTGTGTGTGTGTGTGTGTGTGTGTGTGTGTGTGTGTGTGTATTATATATTTAAAATGCATTTTTCTGTGAGTGTAAAAAGGCAAAATATGAAAACTGAAGAAAAACTTTTTTTTGTCAGCCTCAGACTGACTCTCATTCTATTTTATATCATTGTATATTAAATCATTGTACAAATATATTTATTTATACATTTATTATAAATTTTAATGTATTAGTAATCTTAATAAAATTATTATTATTTACTAGAAATTAAATAGATCAAAAACAGTGCAAATAAAATCTCAATTGGAAATATTTTTTGCATGATGCTTAATGTTTAATGTTTAAAAAAAATACTTTATTACAATATTTTATAAATGTAATATATTATAAATAAAAAAATATTAATATATTTATGCATAACTAATTAGTTATTTATAAATCTTGTTTTATTTTATTTATGTATTTAAATCTTATTTATATATTATTAAAACAATAAAAAATAAAATTAAAAAAACAAAAAATATTTTATAAATATTAGATAATATACAATATTATATATATATATATATATATATATATATATATATATATATATATATATGCATAACTAATTATTTATAAATCTTTTTTATTTATGTATTCGAATGTTATTTATTTATTATTAAAATAAATAAATAAATAAATAAAATAAATAGTAGTAGTAGTAGTAGTAGTAATACAATAGTATACATTTTATGAAATTAAATATTAAACAAAAAAGAAAACAATACTGTTGCAGTATTTAAGTGAAAAAAACAACAACAATCTGCTGAAAACACTTGATCATGAGCTGCTTTGCATTCTGTAAAACACACATTCTATATATATTTACATAATTAAATCCCACTCTTTCTAATTTGATAATTGCAGTAAGCCATATCGTAATTTCAGTTTTATTTTGATTAGTTGTGCATCTCTAATTGATCAGCAATAAATCCTACAGACTTGCACTGAAGAGACCAGAAAATTAGTTTATATGGGTTTTGAAACTGAATAGTAGTAAGAAACCTTAGCAACCATCCAGAACATCTTAGCAACCCTGGCATCATAATACAGAGTTCCTCAGGGCCAAGCACCGCTCACATTTTCATCTAGCGTTGGTCTGGTTCTCTTAAAGAGCAGGTTTAAATGCTAGAGTGTAGGAAGTGTTGAGATGATGACATTAAGTGATAAATGTACAGGAGTATTGTTTTTATTAGAGTCAGCGCTGGATTCCTGAAGACAGAGAGAGGAGTGCAGAGGTCTGTAGCAGTAGCTGTAATATATGCAGGTGTGCAGATAAATCTAAATCCAATTTATTTTCCTCTCAGCAGGACCTTTCATTTTGCCCGGCCGCCTGCAGAGAATAAAAAACCTGATTTGCATGAAACAAGCTCACGTGAGACAATTACACATATGATACACTATCTGTATTTGAGAGTTTGAAGTGCGATTATTACAGCAAATGATGCAGATTATTACATATATACCATGCTTGATAGTTTACAGTTTGAAAATGAAGACAAAAATATTAGTCTTGTAATTTTACAGTTGTATTGTGAAATTAAATAAATAAATAAAAATCATAAGACCCTTAATTTTCATTAATATTTTCCAGTCATGTTGAATACTTTAAAATAGTGTGAATAAAAGCTAAATGAATACATATTAAGAATTTACATATCTTTACAAAACATCACTAAACATAATGTTACCAGAAGCACATATTATTATTATTTATTATTATTATTATTATTATTTATTTAAAATCCGATAGTTTTACAATAGTACAATATTTTTTATAGTACTATAGTATACTATTTTTAGAATATATTTATTATTTTATAATATACTTTAATTTATTGTGATTTATTTATTTGTAAATTAAAATTATAATTTTAAAAATTATAAATAAAAATAATAATTCAAAGATGATCATTATTACATATTAAAAATAATAATTAAAATTAAATAATTATAAGTTGTAATTTAATTGATAACTATTTTCTGTCCTACAAATGTAAACAAATATATATAGTTTATTTTACAGTACAGTAGTGTTTTTTTTACAAAATACTTATAATTTTATTCATACATTTATTATATATTTATATTTATTGATAATCATACAAATTATTTTATTATTGTTATTATTATTATTATTTAGAATACAATTTAATTACATTGAAAATTTAATTTAACTAAAAAACAATACATTAGAAATAATCAATATTACATTTAATATTTGAATTTAAAAATAATAAACATTATCATTATTACATATTAAAAATAATAATTAAAATCAGATAAATATAAAATTGTAATTTATTTGATAATAATAATAAAACTTATTTTTATAGCTGTCCTATAAATATATATTTTTTATTTTACAGTACAGTACAGTAGTATTATTACAAAATATTTATATATTTATTTAATAATTAAGAATAAGAATAAAAAAATCTTAATTATTATTCATATTTTGTAGTTAATAATTAAAATCAGATAAATATAAAATTGTAATTTATTTGATAATAATAATAAAACTTATTTTTATAGCTGTCCTATAAATATATATTTTTTATTTTACAGTACAGTACAGTAGTATTATTACAAAATATTTATATATTTATTTAATAATTAAGAATAAGAATAAAAAAATCTTAATTATTATTCATATTTTGTAGTAATATCAAATGAATCAAAAACAAACTTAAGTGGAAAGATACTATAGTGTTTTTGCATAATATTTCTAATTTTATTTAATATTTTGATTAAATAATCAGAACACCAAAAAAAAGAATAATTGCCATTTTTAAGTCTTTTTGAACGGATCGAAAGTAGTTTCAAGAATAGTTTCTTTTTCAACAAAAGATATTTTGTTGTTCTTGTTGTTTGTTTTTTACTTTTACTACTTGGATTTTGTTCGCTTCATGGTTACAGAAAGATGTTTAAGTTGGTTCTTGCAAAGTGTGAACACCAATTTTTTTTTGAACACCTAAAAGTTTTCACAAATTGTTTAACCCTAAAAAGATTTTTCAAGCTTTTTTGAAAATTATTTAAATTTACTATGCAAATGCTCTACTACAAAAATCACCTCAATCTTTCTAGAAAGGTTAATTCTTTCTTTTTTTGTCTACTCAAATCATCTGGTGCTTGCATGTTGAGTTTTTGCGCAAGAAATCATCATTAAAATTTGAAAAATTATACATGCAATATGTAAAAAAAGTAGATTACTGCACATTTTCATTCTGAGAAATAAAATGCATTGAAAGTAATCATTCAGTAAGTAGGCTATTTAGAGGCTTGATCTTTTTTTAGTGGCAATCTCTCTATCGCACACACGAGATCTGTCCGGCTGACACAGAACTCCCCTTTTAAAGAGTCAATTTAATATTCAATAACTGCATGTATTATTCATGTGCTATTCAGAGCTGGTGTCTGCAGTACACACAGCGGCTTTCACTAATGAACCTGTGTCGTCTGTCATGCTGTCGGAGGAAAGCGCTTTAAATAAAAGTCTAACAGTAGTCTGGCTGCAGGGGCCCCGGGGCCAAACCCAGTCATGAGTCATGAGGGATACAGGAAGATCCTGCTGGAAACAATCTCCTCACTCCTGAACTTCCATGGAATATGATCATAGACAAATACTATAATATATATTTTTTTCCATGCAAAACATTTAAAGGTTCCCTGTGTGTGTGTGTGTGTGTGTGTGTGTGTGTGTGTGTGTGTGTGTGTGTGTGTGTGTGTGTGTGTGTGTGTGTGTGTGTGTGTGTGTGTGTGTGTGTGTGTGTGTGTGTGTGTGTGTGTGTGTGAAAATAAAAGTTGGTTTAACTTTTTAATTAAAGAAATATCAATATTGTAATTTTACTGTTGTGATGTAAAAAAAGAATTTATTTATTTATTTATGTATTTTTACATTACATTTTACTTTGCAGTAAAAAATTTTAATAGTAACATTTCTTTAGTTTTTATTTAGTATTTTTGTGTTTTTTTGCAATAAAAAATATTTTTGTGTAATAATTTTTTTCCTAATATATTTATTTTTATGTAATGTAATTAATTTCATTTGTTTTAATTTTACAGTGAAATATTAATAATATTTCTTTTTTGTTTTGTTTTTTATTTTAATAGTATTTTGTTTTATGTAATAATTTATTATATATTTATTTTTTTCAATATAATTTAATAATGATAATAATAATAATAATAATAGTAATAATAATAATAATAATAATAATAAAAGCCGAATTTAAATATTTTTTTAAATACACAATACATTAATAGTATCTTTTATTTTGGTTTAATTTAGTATGTTTTATTTAGATTTAATTAATATTTTATTTTATGTATTTTATGTGTTTTATATGTTTTAGTTAATATGTTTAATTTAATAATAGTAATAATAATAATAGCCAAATTTAGATATTATTTTTCTAAAACGCACATTTTTTTTTTTTTTTTTTTTTTTTTTACAATGAAATATTACATTAATAGTGTCTCTTATTTTGGTTTTGGTTTTGTTTTATTTGTATTTTATTTTATGTAATAATTCGTTTTTATTTAATATATTTAATTTCATAATAATAAAAATAATAATAATAATAATTTATATATTATTTTTCTTAAACACAATGATTGTTTTTATTTTACAGTGAAATATTACATTAATGATATCTCTTATTTTGCTTTTATAGTGTTTTATTTTATTTTATATTAAATATTTTGTTACAGTTTGCTTTAATATTTTTAATTTAATATTTTTTATTTAATACAATTTAATAATAATAGCTAAATTTATATATATATATAAATTTAGCTATTATTATTAAAATACACCTTTGTTGTTATTTTACAGTAAAAAATTACATTAACAGTATCTCATACGTACATTAATAGTATCTTATTTTGGTTTTTATTTTATTAGTATTTTATTTATGTAATAGTTTGTTTTATTCAATATATTTGATTTAATATATTTATTGTATTTAATATTATATTGTTATTTAATTAATTACATTTATATTCAATATATTTATAATTGATTTAAAAATAATAATACAAATCATAATAAAAGCCAAATTTATATACATTTTGACCAAATTGTTCATCACTTTTTTGCATTTTAAAGCAGCAATCACAATTTTTATCAGGGAAAAAAATGCAATTAGATTCATGCAGCACTAGTTGCCAGGGTGTTGCTATGTGGTTGCTAAGTCCTATATTAGGTTTATTAATGTTTTTAATCTTCTTATAGTATATTTGGCATCTCCCCAGAACAGCTGTTTAGCTGAGTCATGATATTTTAAACTCCCATTAAATCACAGAGATTTATTTCATTTACAAATGCAGATTCTGTAGATACAAACAGTCTGAAGGACATTCAACTTATGCTTATAATTCACCAAAAATTGAACATTTGCTGAGAATTACTTCCCTTCAGGTTATCCAAGATGTAGATGAGTTTTCTTCATCAGATTTGGAGAAATGTAGCATTGTATCACTTGCTCACCAATGGAGGTGAATGGGTGCCGTCAGAATGAGAGTCAAAACAGCTGATAAAAACATCACGATATTCTGCAAAACAGCTCTAAACAGTGGATTTTGATGTGAGAGACAACAGGAGATGGACTTTTTTCACTGCAGGAAGCGATATTATGGAGTATGGACTTATTTTAGCAACGGTTTCAAGTTTAAAACGTCTTAACGATGGATGTATTTCTTACAAACACACAGCTTTTGGTTTCTCAAGATGTTAATTGATGGACTGTAGTGGTGTGAATTACTTGTGGATTATTGTGATGTTTTTATCAGCTGTTTGGACTCTCATACTGACGGCACCAATTCACATCCATTGGTGAGCAATTGGTGCAATGCTACATTTCTCCAAAACTGTTTTGATTTGTAACATTACATCACTGAGAAATGTAGCTGTACATCACTTGCTCGCCAATGGATGTACAGTAAATGGGTGCCAACAGAATGAGAGTCCAAACATCTTATAAGAACTTCACAATAATCCACAATACAGCTCTAAACAGTGAATTTTGGTGTGAGAGACAACAGGGGATGGACTTTTTTCACTCAAGGAAGCATTATTATGGAGAATGGACTTATTTTAGCAATGGTTAAAGTTAAAAAAGTTAAAAAAAAAACATCTTAACGATGGATGTATTTCTTACAAACATGCAGCATTTGTCTTCTCAAGATGTTAACAGATGGACTGGAGTGGTGTGGATTACTTGTGAATTATTGTGATGTTTTTATCAGCTGTTTGGACTCTCATTCTGACGGCACCCATTCACTTCCATTGGTGAGCAAGTGATGCGATGCTGCATTTCTCTAAATCTGATGAAGAAACAAACTCATCTACATCTTGGATGGCCTGAGGGTGAGCACATTTTCAGCAAATGCTATTTGAATTGCTGTATTTATGCTTTCAGAAAAATAAAAGTGAACATTGGATTCATTGATGTAGTGTATGTTGGGTTTGATGGTCCATTCAGTGTTTTCACATCTCTCCGACTGAATAAAATATTTATGAGTGTCATTTAGCAATGCTAGTTTGGAGCGAGACGTTGGTGGCGCTGATCAATCATTTGGCCCCTCAAGTGGCAAGAACACAATTGAAGCTGTAATATTACTCATTGAAGCGTCTGTGAAATTAGCGAAGTCTGCCGGAGCGCTGATGGATTTAGACTCGGTAATAGCGCTCTTTTCCTCTGGGTGTGTTGTAGGCTTATTGTTTTTGGTGAGTCACAGCTGAAAGTGATAAAACATTAGATTTTTCTTGATGAAAAACCATCAGGTGTCTTTTTCCATTTGTTCTTGGTGACGTGTTCATGTGTGCTTTGGGATTTCGTTCGTCCTCGTGCTAACATCCAGACGGGTTTGGCGGCGGGAGCGTTTTTACGCTTGATCATGTTTGTTCAATTTGTCTGATTAAATTTGTTGCTGTGGCATGGATCGCACTCACACATGAGATGCATTTCATGTTTATAACATTAATATCATTTTGTAGTTATTTTTGTGTTATAAAAAAAAATTATGTTCAATGTCTTGATCCTATGAAGTAAGTACAATAAAAGCAATAACAAATTACAATAAAAGGTGGATATCTGTCTATTTAAATACATTACATTTTTCTATTACTTTCATATGATAAAAATAATATTATAAAAAATATTAAATATAAAAAATAATATTATAATAATATATTATTATTATTATTATTATTATTATTATTATTATTATTATTATTATTATTATTATTATTATTATTATTTTGTATGTTAAAAAAGTCTTGTGTCCAATGTAAAGTCTGGATCCTGAAGTAATAAAAATATTTTAAAAAAGTAGAATTTATTAATTTATTTTGTTTTTCATTTTATTTAGTTTGATAAATAAAGTGGTGTAATAAATAGTAATAATAATAAAATACAATAAAATAAAAGTAAAATTAAGGTAGAATTTATGTATTTAATTAGATTATTATTATTTATTTCATTTTTAATTTTCAGTTCTATTTGTATGATAAAAACATTTGTTTCTACTATAAAATATGGGACCTGATGTAAGTTCAGTAAAAGCACATTATTTTAATACAATTTATTTTATTATTTATTTTATTTTCCTATTTCTTTTGTATGGTTAAAAAATCCAACATAAAATCTGGATACTGAAGTAAGCTCAAAAGCACAATATTTTAATGTAATTTTATGTATTTATTTGTTTGTTTGTTTATTTTTATTATTTTTTTGTATTTTATTTTGTATCTGTAAAAAAATATTGCATCCAACATGAAATCATGAAGTAAAATCACTAAAAGCACAGTATTTGTTTGGATTTATTATTATTATTATTATTATTATTATTATTATTAATTTATTTTATTAATTTAATTATTAATTTTTTTTAAATGTTTTCCTGTTCCTTTTGTATGATTACAAAAAAGTATTGTGTCCAACATAAAATCTGGGTCCTAAAGAAAGCTCAATAAAATCACTATTTTAACATGATTTAAATTAAATTTAATATATTTAATTTATTTTTAATTCATTTGTTTCTTTATTTGTTTATTAATATTATTATATTTTATTTTTTTCAGGTGCTTTTGTATAATGAAATCTTTGAATTTCAATAAAAAGCTACATTTTGGAAGAATACATTTTAATCTATTTTAATTTGTATATTTTAATTAAAATAAATATTTTTTTAAAATAAAAAAATAAATAATAAAATTATAATTATTTATAATTATTATAATAATTCATGTATCTAATCTTATATTATATTAACATAACATTTTTTCCATTTAAACATTTTTTTCCATTTGTTCTGTACTTTCACTTGATTTCGCTTCTTCTCTTCCAATCATCCAGCAGTGTTTTGGCGGTGGGAGTGTTTTTCAGGCTTGATTATATTTGTTGAAGCATTGGTTCTGCTGTGGCTCTCCACATCAGCGCTTGATTGGAGAGTCGTCGTGTTGGCTTTAATTATCCGGCGACAGCTGAGAGCCGAACTCACACCTGTTGCACAGCTGCATGAGCTGCTGACAGAAACACTTGTTGAGCGGCACCGCAGATGAAAGATATGCTCCAGAACCGGAGAGGCTCCCTACCTGAACAACACTTTCAGATACAGACGCAAAGGCTTTTTTGGCTGTAAATGGGCTCCACATTGCGGCTCATTGTGGCCAACAAACGCCCACTCAGACAGGAACAGAGCATCTGACCGACGCTCAAAACAACCAGACACAGATTTCATTTTTACAGACTAGGTTTATATGAAACAATTGGCATTGATATACCCAAGCCTGTTAATATATTTCATTTTGAGTTATTTTTGTATTTTTGAAAAAAGTTGGGTCTAATATAAAATCTGTGTCCTGAAGAAAATATAATAAAAGAAAAATTTAAGTAGAATCTATCCAGACAGTCCGTCTGTCTGTCTATATATCTATCTATTTTATATTTTTAATAATTAATATTTTATTTTAGCTGTATTTTTATCTATTTTTATTATTTATTTGTTTATCTGCTTATCTGTTTATCCATCTGTTATTTATTTATTTTATTGTATTATTATTGTTTTTTGTTTATTTTATTTTATTTAGTTGTTTTTGTGTGAGAAAATATTTTTGCATCCAATGTAAAATCTGGTTTCTAAAGTAATTTAAATAAAAGCTCTATTTATTTCTTTATTTGGGGAAAACAGTTGACTGTTAATTTCATTTAAAATTTTATTATTAGTATTTAATATTATTATTTATTTTTTTGTTTATTTATTTCAGCATTTTAATTATTTTATTTTAGCTCTATTTTTATTTATTTACATATTTTTCCACTGATAATTTCATTTAAAATTGGTAGATATTTATGTATTTATTCATTTACTTGTTTATTTATTTCTACATTTAATTAATATATATAGATTTACACATTAATCCATTGAGTTATCTATTTATCCAGCCATTTATTTTATTTATTTATTTATTGTTATTTTTTTGTGATATTGTTGCGTCCTATATGTCAAATTTGTGTTCTGAAATAATTTTAATATAAGCTTTCTTTCTTTCTTTCTTTCTTTCTTTCTTTCTTTCTTTCAAATGAGTTTTAATTTCATTAAAACAATTGGTAGATATTTATTTATTTGTTTCTACATTTTAATTTAATTTAATTTAATTTAATTTTATTTTATTTTAAAGCCAGTTTTCCATCTAGCTGTCTATTGTTTGATTATATTAATACATTTCATTTCATTGTAAAATGTTGGTCCTAAATTACAATAAAAAGTGTATATTTACTTCCTTTATTTATTAATTAATTTATTTATTTGAGGAAAACAATTCAGTGATTATTTCATTTAAAAACTTATAGATATTTATGTATGTATTTATTTATTTATTTGTTTATTTAAAAAAAAATATATTATTTTATTTTTATTTTAGCCCTATTTTTTATTTATTTTCTTTTTTATTTATTTAAATATTTATCTGCTGATAAATATATGAATAAATATATTTATCTATAGTTATCTGTTTATCCATTTGTCCACCCGCCCATCCAGCCTTAATTTATTTATTTTTGTGTGATTCATGCATGCATAAATGGTCCTTTTGCATGATTAAACAGCAGTGTATCCGATAAAGTTACTGTTACTGTTCAGCATCATTATAATCAGGTGTTAAGCAGCTCAGATGTAGTTTTCAATATACAGATAAAAGCGAGATCACAGCCGTCTTAAAGAGCCTTTCCAGGCTTATTCTGCCGTGTTTTATGGCGGCGAGGCTTCATTATGTTGGTTTTCCCTCAGGAAGCGAAGCTGCGGGAGCTGCTGGACGTGGGCAATCTGGTGGGACGGATAGAGAACCGGATGCTGACGGTGGTGACGGGACCCGACATGGTCAACATCCAGTACCTGAACTTCATGGCCTTCCAAGAAGACGTCGCTAAGGTGCTTCGCCACATCTGAGCATTTGATTAGATCAGCGGATTGTGGAGTGGCAGTGAGATATTTGAGCAGCATGAATTCTAGTCTGGATACTTGACCTGAATTGTTTTAATGAAAATGTGCTGTGATTGATACAGGAGTGGGCAGATGAGCTGTTCAGTCTGGCGTCTAACCTGCTCGCTCAGAACATGGGCCGCGAGTCCTGTCTGGAGAAAGTGTGAGTAACTCGTCTTTATATTTACTGTTCACACCTCAGTCATGTGACATGGCTTTATTAATAGTTTTTAAATGTGTTTATGAGTCATTGTCAGGAAACAATATTAGATTTAAAAGAAAATATGGTAACACTTTACTTAGCACTTTCATTAAAGCCTTTGTTTATAGTGCATTATTTATTATTTTAATTTTATCAATTGTTTTGTTTGTTTTTATGTATTTATTTGTCTAATTTGTCTAATCTTTTTATTATGTTCTATTATTTTATTTTAAAATACTTTCTTAAATTATTTTATTTTCTATTTTATGAACTAACCCTTTAAAACAGGCTAATTAATTTTATTAGAAAAACAAGTGTGCTATTTTCATTAAAAGAAAAACATAGAATTTTATTTTTTATTATTGTCTATTTTTATCTAATTATATTATATTATATTTATTATATTATATTATATTATATTATATTTTTAAGTTCTATTATTTTATTTTATTTATGTTTTATCCATATTTGTTTGTTATTTTATTTTATTTGTTTTCCTGTTTTATTTTTATTTATCTGTTTATTTTTATTATTTTATTTATTTTATTATTTTTTATAAATTTCTTTATTTATTTATACATCGTTTTGCATTGTCTATTTTTATCTAATTGTATTATATTATAAAGTATTATATAAGGTAAAGTGTTACTGAATATGCTTTTATAAATTAATTAGTACTTTTTTTCATTTATTATTATTATTAATTAATTTTATTTTTATTTATTTTTTACTTTTTTATGAACTAACCCTTTAACCTAAAGTGATTTCAAGAAAAGCTTGATTTATTTATTTATTTATTTATTTATTTATTTATTTATTTATTTATTTATTTATTTTCGAAAAACAACTGACTGTTAATTTCATTTAAAAATTGGTAGATATTTATGTATTTATTAATTTTTATTTACATATTTATCCACTGATATAAATAAATATATTTATCTATAATGATCTATTTATCCATTTATTTATTTACTTATTGTTATTTTTTTTGTGATTAAAAAAAGAGTTGTATCCGATGTACAATATGGGTTTTGAAGTAATTTTAATATAAGATTTATTTATTTATTTATTTGAGAAAATCAATTGAGTGTTCATTTCATTTTAAAAATGATGATATTTACTTATTTATACATTTATTTTATTTTTTAAAAACTTTTTTATAAACTAACCCTCTAAAACTGGCCAGTTAATTTTAATAGAAATACAAGCGTGCTATTTTCATTTAAATAAAAATTTTGAATGACATTTTTTATTATTTCTGTTTTTATCTAATTATGTTATATTATAATGTATTGTATATAAAGTAAAGTGTTACGGAATATGCTTTTATAAATTAATTAGTACATTTTTATATACATTTATTGTTATTTATCTCATTATATTATATTATATTATATTTTTATAAAGTTTTAAAAAATATTTTAATCAATTTTACTCTTATATCTGTGTATTTTACATCATTAAATAATTAAGCAATTTTAATAAAAGCAAAAATAAGGTAGAATTTTTGTATGTGTGTGTATGCATATATTTATTTGCTTATTTATTTGTTTTTATATAAACTGTATATAGCATATACATTTCATATTTTGTTTATTTTTGTATGATAAAAAGGTTTTGTGTCCAGTGTAAAAGTTACTTAATTATTTATTTATTTATTTTAATTTATTTTTTAAGTCTCATTATTTATATAGATTTATTTTTTTGTTAATCATTTTTATAATTTTGTCTAGTTTTGTCTAAAACTGTTAAATTAAAATTTTTATAAATGTGACCCTGGACCACAAAACCAGTCATAAGGTTAAATTTTACAAAACTGAGATATATACAATAAATAAGCTTTCTATTGATGTATGGTTTGTTAGGATAGGACAATATTTGGCCGAGATACATCTATTTGAAAATCTGGAATCTAAGGGTGCAAAAAAATCTAAATACTGAGAAAATCACCTTTAAAGTTGTCCAAATTAGGTTCTTAACAATGCATATTACTAATCAAAAATTGCATTTTGATAGGTTTACAGTAGGAATTTTACAAAACATCTTAATGTAACATGATCTTTACTTAATTTCCTAATGATTTTTGACATAAAAGAAAAATCAATAATTTTGACCCATACAATGTATTTTTGGCTATTGCTACAAATATACCCCAGCAACAGACTGGTTTTGTGGTCCAGGGTCACACATGTATTAAAATAAGAATGAATAAACAGATCAAATATATAAATGCATAAGGATAGAAACTGAAAAACAAAACAGATAAAATAAACAAATAAAAAACAGAAAAAGAAATAAATAGAAAAATTTGACAAATAAAAAATAAAAACATAATGATTAAAATAAATCAAAATTATGAACAAATAAAAAATAAGTTTATAAATAAACAAAAAAACTGATAAAATAAACAAATAAACAAAATAGACCTAAATGAAATAAATAAATTAAAATAAATAAATAAGGAAAAATACTAAAAATAAATAAAATATGATCTATCTATCTAAACACAATCAGTAAGTCAAAGTAGACACAGTTTCCTGAGAATGACTGATGTAATTTTTCTGTGACATTATTTTATCACCAGTTTCACGAGACTGAAGCTCCAGACGAATCAAGAAGGTCGAATCCCTGTGAAAAAGTAAGACACATCCGTCTCCATCTCGTGTCTCACGTGATAAATGAGATCATGATCAGATTTGATTCTAATGTCTAATGTTTGGCTGTGTTTCTGCAGCATATTCCGCATGTTCTCGGCGGACCGGAAGCGTGTGGAGACGGCGCTGGAGAGCTGCAATCTTCCATCCGGCCGGGTGAGCATATGTTCGTCTAATCGCTCCAGAATCCCGCTGGCAGACAGGAAGGCCGCACGTTTCCACAGGAAGTCATTTTGGGGGTTTTTACCAAAAAACGTGTGCATTTTCACTCCCAGGATCAAGTGGAGTCTGTTTGTTTGCTTATTTTACGGCAAATCTAAAGGGCTGAACGTTTTCAGATTTTCAAAATCTGCAATGTTAAAAGGCATCGAGAGGGAGAAAGTGTACAACTAATAAAAAAATATGTTATTCTGTCTGGCCTTCAACTTCGGACTCACTCACAATGTTTTTTTTTTTCTTCAGTTTTTGTTTATTTATTTTTCTACTTTTATTTATCTGTTTGTTTAGTTATTCATATTTTTTTATTTATCTATTAATGTTTGGCCATTTTATTTTAATTATGTTTATTTTCTTATCTATTTGTACATGTTTTTATCAGTTTTTTTATCTGTTTATTAGTCTGTATGTATTTATTTTCATTTATATTTATTTTTATTTCTCTGTTATTTGTATCTGTAATTTTATTTATTAATACTTTTATTTATCTGTATATTGTTATGTTTAATTTTATTTTAATGTTTTTTGTTTATTTATACACTTATTTGTTTTGTATCTTTTTATTTGTTTATTTCTATCTGTTATTTTATTAGTTCATAATTTTATATATTTATTTATTTTAATTATGTTTTTATCAGTTTTTTTATTTGTCTAACTAATCTATTTTTTTTTGCTTTGTTTTATTTTTTGTTTCTATCCTTGTTTATTTTATCTATTTATTTATTCTTATTTTTATTATATTTTTATACATTTATTTATTCATTGTTCTTTATTTAACAATGATATATATTTTTTTAGTTATATCCTTATTTATTTATTTAGACATTTGATCTGTTTATTTATTCGTATTTTTATAAATTTATTTATTTATTCATTGTTTTATATTTAACTGTTTTTATCTATTGTTTATTTTTATTTATCTGTTTAATTTGATTCTTTTATTTTTTCTGTTTCTATCTTTATTTATAAATTTGATCTGTTTATTTATTTTTATTTTTATACATTTATTTGTTTATTCACTGTTTTTTATTTAACTGTTTTTATATGTTTATTTATTTATCTATTTTATATTTTTATTTATCTGTTTATTTATTTCTATCCTTATTTATTTATACATTTTATCTGTTTATTTATTTTTTATTTTTATACATTTATTTATTTATTTATTGTTTTTTATTTAACCGTTTTTATTTATTTATTTATTTTTCTAATTTATCTGTTATATATTTATTTTTATTTATCTGTTTGTTTATTTATTTATGTTGTGTTATTTTTTGTTTTTTTTTTATTTATCTGTTTAATTTTATTATTTAATTTTTTTATGCTTCAATCCTTATTTATTTATACATTTTATCTGTTTTTTTTGTATTTTTATACATTTATTTATTTATTTGTTGTTGTTGTTTTTTTTTTTTTATTTAACCATTTTTATTTATTTATTTTTCTAATTTATCTGTTATATATTTATTTTTATTTATCTGTTTGTTTATTTATTTTTTGTTGTTTATTTATTTTTTTATTTATCTGTTTAATTTTATTATTTAATTTTTTTATGTTTCAATCCTTATTTATTTATACATTTTATCTGTTTTTTTTTTGTATTTTTATACATTTATTTATTTATTTGTTGTTTTTTATTTAACCGTTTTTATTTATTTATTTATTTTTCTAATTTATCTGTTATATATTTATTTTTATTTATCTGTTTGTTTATTTATTTTTTGTTTTTTATTTATTTATCTGTTTAATTTTATTATTAAATTTTTTTATGCTTCAATCCTTATTTATTTATACATTTTATCTGTTTTTTTTGGTATTTTTATACATTTATTTATTTATTTGTTGTTTTTTTATTTAACCATTTTTATTTATTTATTTCTCTAATTTATCTGTTATATATTTATTTTTATTTATCTGTTTGTTTGTTTATTTTTTGTTGTTTATTTATATATATATTTTTAATTTATAAAAAAAAATATATATATATGCTTTTTCACTCTCGGCATCAAGGGGAGAGTCTAAAGAGTCTATTTGTTTGCTTTATCGCTTGACAGCAGACCTAAAGGTTGAACACAGAGATTTTCAAAATCCATAACGTTAAAAGGCCTCGAGAGACTCGGTCGGGAGGAAGTGTGTATCTAATGAGAAATCATCACGATGTTGTCCTCGTCTCTGACTCACTCCCATTCACGTCCTTTCATCTGTGTTTGCTGCTTTTATATTTTGACCAACAAAGCATTAATGAGCCGCGGGCGCTGGATGCTTTGAATGTTTGCTGCGGGAGATGAGCATCTGAAAGCGTGCGGACGACTCTGACTAATGTTCGCTCGCTGACAGCTTTCTCTGTTATTGGGATTGACGTAACAAACGATCAATCTGTCGTCAGGCGAACTTAAAATGAGCTCATTCATTTTGAGGCCAGCTGAAATATTTTATTTTTTACTCATATG
>NC_133381.1:4061935-4122216 GCF_049309525.1 Garra rufa | reverse complement strand
TAATACTAAATATTTACAGTATATACCTTAAATAAATATATTTAATTTATTTATTTCAGTTTTAGTGATTTTTGTACTCAACTTTTCTTTTTTTTAATTTAGTTGGCTAATAGGCTTGAAACTCATAAAAAAGCTATTTTTTTCTCAACAAATGGTCAAATGTGGAGTTTAACCTAAATAAAATGCTCAGACTCAATGATGTTTTTGTTTTGTTTTGTTTTTTAAAAAAACTCTTCAGTATAGCATTCTATTTTTAATCATTTTAGTACTTAGTTGCCAAAGCTATTTTTTTTTAATCTCTATATAGATTTTTATGTTTATTTCAGATTTTTGGTTTTAGTGATATTTGATATTTGTCATTTCCATTTTTTGGTTGTTTTTACAAAGTATCTACAATATATACCTAAATAAATGTATTTATTTATTCATTTCAGTTTTAGTGATTTTTGAACTCAACTTTAACTTTTTTATTTCAGTTAGTTGCTAATGCAACATTTCTAATCTCTATTTAGTGTTGTTGTTTTTTTAAATACTTTTATATAGCTTTAATCTATTTCTATAATTATAAATGTTAAATTAAAAACAAAAATTAGAAATTAGCAACTAAATATTTAAAAAAAGGAATTATTTTAGCTTTATATAGCTTTTAATCTATATAGCTTTAATCTATTTAATTTTTTATTTCAGTTTTGGTTTAAAATTTGCTTTGGCAAAAGTTGCTCTGGCAGCTGTTTTTTTAATTATTTCTATAATTCATTATGTTTTTTTTTTTGTTTTGTTTTAATTTAATATTTATAGTTAATATTTTTACTTTTCGATCTGTTTTTGAAACTGATTCATTGGTGATTTTAAGGTCATCAGCAAATCGAATGCCTCTGTCTTCTAGTAAATAAAAAAAAACTCTTGTTAACTTTTTTTACCAATATAATACAAACTAAGGCTTGAAACTCATAAAAAAATGTCATTTTTTTTCTCAACAAATGGTCAAATGTGGAGCTTAACCTATATAAAATGCTCAAACAGACTCATGTTTTTGTGGTATTCTTCAGGGTACAGCAGGATGCGAAGCCTTTGCCACCGAAGAAATGTCGACGCTGGTCAACTACATTCAACCCACTAAGTTCCACTCGTTTGAGATTTCCAAGAGTAAGTGTGAACGCATACGCTCAAGTGTTTGCCCATTTGCAGATCTCATTCAAACCAGATGTGTCTGCTTTCAGAGAGCAAACGCAGTTATCAGATGTCGTCGTTTGTGGAGACCAAAGCGCTGGAGCATCTCACAAAGACGCCGGTGGAGTTCGTCGAGCATCCTTTAAAACACAAGCCACATATCTGATCAAACCAGGACAAGCACATCTATTATTCATGACAGAAATGATGGCCTAAATAATCGAATCTGTCAGACAGTAGTCCATCTGACTCATGCTCTGCTTCCAAGTCTTCAGAAGACTTTTAATAAAACAGACTCACATTCTCACATGTACATTTTCTGATTTGATATTTTAAGATGTATTTACGGCAATTTTGGCATCAGTGACAATGAACAGCATTTGTTTTAGATTATTTTTATAGCTTTTTATGATAGGCAAGTATATTTTCACCCTCAAATTATGAGTATTATACTTTTAAAACAATTATTTGTTATTTAAATTGCACAGTATTTATACATCATTATAATATGAAAAAATATTTAATATTTTTAATTAATCATTTTAGCTTAGGTGTTAAATTCTGATGCCCAAATTAGTTTTTGTTGCAGAAAAATACTGTAAACATGATATAATTTATTATTTAAATATATATATATATATATATATATATATATATATATATATATATATATATGTGTGTGTGTGTTCAGTTTTGATGCCCAAATTAGATTTTGTTCAAGAAAAATACTATAAAAAATTATATAGTTTGTAATTTTTTTATTCTTGGAAAAATATACAAAACAATATACTTTATTACTAAAATGTATATGTTGCATTTTAATTCCCAAATTAATTTTTATTTTTGAAAAATACTCTAAAACAGTCTAAATTATGATAAAAATGTATATGTTCCATTTTAGGATGGCAAATAAATTTTTTTAAAGACATATATTATACAAATAATTTCATATTTCATAATGTTTTATTTTGAATTAAAGTAGTTTGTGTGCAGAAAAATATCATGCACGTTATATAATTTATGATTTAAGTGTATATGTTCAATTTTGATGCCCAGATTAGTTATTATTCTTGAAAAATACAATAAAAATGATATAGTTTTAAATTTTTTGTTGCAAAATACTATAAACAATGTAATGGTGTATATATTATAGTGATATAATTTATAATTAAAATTTGTTTCATTTTGTTGTCCAAATTAGTTTTTATTCTTGAAAAATACAAAAAAAAATTATATAATTTAAGATTCAAATTTATGTTCCATTTTAATGCTCTATTTTTTTTTTTTTAAATGCTATAAAATAATATAAATGATGATTAAAATTTATATGTTCCATTTAGATGCCCAAATTAGATTTTATTCTTTAAAAAAAATACAATGAAAATTATGGAAGCCCGTTTCCGCCACTGAATAAAAAAAAAAATATATATATATATTGCAACTTTTTTTCTCAGAATTGCGAGATAAAAACTCTAAAATGACCTCTAAAATGACCAAAAACTCGCAATTCTGAATTCTGAAAAAAGTCAGAATTGCGAGTTATAAAGTCAGAATTGGGAGATATCAAGTCAGAATTGCAATGAGAATTGCAGAGTTGCAAAACTATGAAAATAGTATAATTTATGGTGAAAAATTATATGTTCCATTTTGATGCTCAAATTAGTTTTTATTCTTGAAAAATGCTATAAAAATAAATATGTAAAATATGATTAATATAATATATTATTTTATCATTTCAATTTATGTTCAATTTTAATTCCCAAACTAGTTTTGTTGCTGAAAAATAGTACAATATATATATATATATATATATATATATATATATATATATATATATATATATTAAATATTTGAAATATAATTTAATTATAATTTATTATTAGTGTAATTACATTTTAAATTTAATTTAATTAAAAAAATAAATAAATACAAGTAATTTCAGTGATATATATATATATATTATAATTGCATCTGATATTTATTTTTTTATTATATTTTATTTTGACCTTACCACAAAAATAATTCTACGGCAAAATAAAATTAATTATGAACAATTTCTTTAATATTTTACTTTTTTTTTTATTGGTTTTACAGATACATTCACTGTATTTGGCTGATGTTTTACTGCTGATGGTAACACATGTATGTCCTGGTTGTGTTGGTTTATTGATTTCTCAGTGTCGTTCCTTATGATGGTTCCTTAACCGTAAGCATGTAGATACAACAAGTTTCAGCTGAGCAGGATTTATCCTAAAGGAACGCGTGTAGATTCCTCCAACTACATGCCGCAGGTGTTCTGGAACGCCGGCTGTCAGCTCGTAGCACTCAACTTTCAGACCATCGGTGAGACCATGAATAATCAAAACGCTGTGACAAAGACTTGACTGTGATCTGAAATGTCCACTGACTGTAATCTTTATTTGATCTCTCTCTCTCTCTCAGATCTGTCAATGCAGCTGAACCTGGGCATGTACGAATACAACGGCAAGAGCGGATACAGACTCAAACCAGAGTTCATGAGACGACCAGACAAACACTTTGACCCCTTCACAGAAAGCACTGTGGACGGCATCGTGGCCAACACCTTATCAGTGAAGGTCAGACTTATTATACAGCTTCACTTCTTCAAAATAGATGGTAATGATAGTTTTTGGCTTTTAACTGCAACATTTCCGACTTGCCAAAACATTTAGTACCTTAAAACTTATTTGCAGTAAATTATTGCAATGCAATCCATGATTTGATGGGGGGTTTTTTGTTTTATTTGTTGTATTTAGTATAAATTTATGTTATATAATTTATATATAATTTATAGTATAAATTTATGTTCAATTTTGAAGCCCAAATTAGTTTTTGTTCCTGAAAAATGCAAAACAAATGATATAATTTAAAGTAATGTATTTAGAAATATACTATAAAAATTAGTTTTTGTTTAAAAAAAATACTATAAAAATTATTTAATTTATAATTTAAGTTTGTTTGATTCTGATGCGCAAATGAGTTTTTACAGCATTTTTCTGAAACTGACATATAAGGTTAAACTATAAATTATTCATTTTAATCATAATCATTTTATAGCATTTTTCTAGAAAAAAAAGTAATTTGGGCATCAAAACTTAAATGATAATTCATGTAATTTTTAAAGTATTTTTCTGGAACAAAATAAAATTTGGGCATCAAAATCAAATTTAAATTTAAATGATGACTTACAGTTATAGTATTTTTCTGAAACAAAATTTAATTTGGGCATCAAATTTGAACATCTAATTTAAATAATAAATTCTAGAAATTTTATAATATTTTTTTGAAACAAAAAAATAATTTTCGCATCAAAATCAAACAAGCTTAAATTATAAATTACATCACTTTTATAGTATTTTTTAAAACAAAAATTATATAATTTATCACTTAAATTTATTTGTTAAAATTTGATTCCCAAATCTGTTTTTGTTCCAGAAAAATACAGTCAAAGTTTTATCATTTATAATTTTAATTTATTTGTTCACATTTGATTCCCAAGTCAGTTTTTGTCCCGAAAAATACTATACAATTATATAATTTATCATTTAAATTTGTATGTTAAATTTTAATGACCCAAATTTGTTTTTGGTCCAGAAAAATACTTTAGAAATGATATGATTTATGATTTAAGTTTTGATGCCTAAGTTACTTACTATTACTGAAAAATACTAAACAATTATATTATCTGATTATTATTTAAATAACAATACCATAAAATGATATAATTTCTAATTAAAATTTCATTTTTATTCCAGAAAAATGCTATAAAAACTATATAAATCATAGTTTAAATGTATCTTCAATACTAAAGCCCAATGTATTTTTAACCAGAAAAATACTATAAAAATGATATAATTTATCATTTAAATTTGTGTTCAATTTAAATTTTGTAAAAAAAAAATTGTTACAGGAAAATGCTATAAAAATCATATAGTTTTTAATTAAAATTTGTGTTTAATTTTAGTTGTTAAATTGTTTTTTGTTCCAGAAAATGCTATAAAAATAAAAAAAGATATATAATAAAAATTTGTGTTCAATTTAAAATGTAAAATTAGTTTTTGTTACAGGAAAATGCTATAAAAATATATAGCTTTTTAATTTAAATTTGTGTTCAATTTTAATTGTTAATTTAGTTTTTCTTCCAAAAAAATGCTATACAAATTATATAATTTATACTTAAAATTGGTGTTCAATTTAAATTTTAGAATTAGTTTTTGTTACAGAAAAATTCTATAAAAAACATAGTTTTTTAATTTAAATTTGTGTTCAATTTTAATTGTTGAATTAGTTTTTGTTCCAGAAAAATGCTATAAAAAATGTATAATTTATAATTTAAATTTGTGTTGAATTTAAGTTTTAAAATTTGTTTTTGTTACAGGAAAATGCTGTAAAAAATTATATAATTTATAATTTAAATTTGTGTTCAATTTAAGTTTTAAAGTAAGTTTTTGTTCCGGAAAAATGCTATAAAAATTGTATAATTTATACTTAAAATTTGTTTTCAATTTAAATTTTAGAATTAGTTTTTGTTACAGAAAAATTCTATAAAAATTAAATTTTTTATTTTAAATTTGTGTTCAATTTTAATTCTTAAATTATTTTTTGTTCTTGAAAAATGCTATAAAAATGCTATAATTTAGAACTGCGATTTACATGTTTAAATCTGAGGCCCAAATTGATTTTTTTTCCACCTGAAAAACACTATAAAAAAATTAAATAAACCATAGTTAAAATTTTGCATGTTCAATATTTATGCTAAAAAAGAATTTGTGAAAATTCTATAACTTATTTAAGGTGTATTTAACAAGCTGCAGTTGAAGCACTTTAAATTCTAATATATATTGTCAGACTGGTGCGTGTTTATATGTCATTTCTATCTGGCTGTCTCTTCAGATCATATCAGGACAGTTTCTGACTGACAAGAAGGTGGGCGTTTATGTGGAGATTGACATGTTTGGACTCCCCGTCGACACCAGACGAAAAGCTTTCAAGACAAAGACGTCCCAGAGCAACGCCATCAACCCTGTGTGGGACGAGGAGCCCATCGTCTTTAAAAAGGTACGGCCGTTTGTGGTGCGCTGTGAGCGTTCTTCAGACTCTCTGACAGAGAGAAATCAATAACAGTGTTGTTTATGGGTCAGGTTGTTTTGCCCACGCTGTCGTCGCTCAGGATAGCCGTGTACGAAGAGGGCGGCAAGTTCATCGGCCATCGCATCATCCCCGTCTCAGCCATTCGTCCGGGTGAGAATCGTCTTTGTTAAACCAACCTCAAATGTTCTCTGTGTTTCTGTCTGTGCTGTTGTTTATGTTTTTTATTAACAGTGATGGTGTCATCAGATCATGTGCATACTGGCATATGATTGGTCTTTTTCTTCTTGCATTTATTTTATGTCACAACAACAAACTAGCATTTCATTTATAGACTAAACCCGGTGTTTTCAGCCTGATTTGAAGGTTGAGAACAATATTCAAAACCTTCTCCATAAAAGGTTAAAACATGACAAAGCTTATTTTTAAACTTCATTTATTATCACAAACAATCTGTTGTGATTCAAGAAAAAAAAAATAGTTATAGGAATATAGAAAGTCTATTTGTTTTGAATTTTGTTTTTCTAAAGCATTTAATTTAGTGGTAGATTATTTAAAAAATGTAATAATAAAAAGAAGAAGAGAAAGAGGAATACTCTTAATATCTTAATATTATAATTATTTTTATTAAAATATTAAAATAATTTAATAATGTATAATATATCCCCATTTTAGCATTTAATGTGGAGTTAGATTATTTTAAAATATTATTAGTAATAATAATAATCATCCATTTTAGTTGGGCTTTATTTTTCTTTTAATGTATTGTATCATGAGTGGGGATATAAAAAATATTATTTCAGTTTTAATTGTATGTGTTTTTTAGCATTTCATTTAGTTACATAATTTTAATAATAATAATAATAATAATAATAATAATAATAATAATAATAAAAGATTATTATTATTATTATTATTAAAATATTTAAATAATTTATTAATATAAAATATATCCCCATTTTAGCATTTGATGTAGAGATAGATTATTTTAATATAATAATAATAATAATAATAATAATAATAATAATAATAATAATAATAATAATAATACATTTTACAACATGAAAATGTTGATATATTTCTTATTTTTTCTCTAAATGTATTGTATTGTATTGTATGGGGATATCAAATATTTCAGTTTTAATTGCAGGGGGGTTGTTTTTTAACAAACCCCATACAATTAAAAATGCAAAAATATTTTTCTCTTATTTTATTGTATTATGAAGGGGAAATAAAATATAAATTCAGTAAAAAATTACATTTTATTTTTGTGTTTTGTAAAATTTTAATTTAGATTAGAATGTATTGTATTATGAGTGGGAATATAAATATTATTCCAGTTTTAATGTTATATGTTTTTAAGCATTTCATTTACTGTTAAATTATTTTAAGATTTTAATAACAATAATAAAAAATATATTTTAAAATATATTTTAATATTATTAATAAAATATATTTTAATACTTTAATATATTATTAATAATAATGTATTCATATTCATATTCACATTCATATTATTATTATTATTATTAATAATATAGTTGTAACATTTTTTCTTTTATTGTATTGTATTGTGAGGGGAAGATAAAATTTCAGTAAAACCATATTTTTATGTTTTGTTTTGTAATTTTTTTTTAATTTAAATTAGAGTTAGTTTATTTTAGTGTATTTGCAACAAAAATAGCATTGCATTGTATTGTATTTTATCATATTGCACTATTACAAGATATTAAGCGTTTTTTTGTTGTATTAAAACATAATTTTCTCATATTGTCACAGGTTATCGTTACATCGGTTTGAGAAATGAAAAGAATCAAGCTCTAACTCTTCCTGCCATATTTGTGTATATCGAGGTGAAGGACTACGTTCCCGATACATTTGCAGGTAAGAAATTAATTACTACAATCATCTGCCATCTGAAACTGCTTCATTTGCTCTTTTATAATCTGACATTGTCAAAAAGCACTACAAGTACCATAGTAATACTGTGGTGTCCTTTAAGAAAGCCTGGAAATACCATATGAATACTATGGTAAATATGAGTAAATCTCATAAACTGTGAGGAGTGTTTTCATCTGCATCCCAGCGGCTTTCATTGGCCCTCATTTGCATCCTGAAACTATGAGATGAGGGATTGTGGGACAGATTGACGTCTCCACTACCCAGAATGCACCTGTTGGTGTTGTGCTTTAGTTAAAAGGTGTTAAACCACAGAGAAACAACAGCACTGACCTCCTCAGCAGCGTTTCACACGTTTGTTTAGATGCTTCTGTATTCCCAACACAATCACGTCTGCACTGTAATGACTCAAAACATGATCAAAACGTACCCTTTGTTTTTAATTAAAATAGAAACATTGCTTTATTAACGCCTCATTAAAAAAATATTTCATTTATTCATTTATTTAATATGCAAATGTGTATTTAAATATTATGTAGACCCCACAGAAGATGTAAAATGCTTTATGTAAATCAAAAATGATTTTAATGATAATAGTGTTGCACTTTTGCTTCTTTATTATGAAAATGTTGAATATTACACATATAACACATTCGTTATGATTCCTGGCCTTTTTAAAAGAGGAACTGACCCATAAAATGCCAAAGTTTTTTTTATAAATGTCTCTTAATTATGGGTTTATGAACCTTTAGATATTGCATTTGTTGAGCAAAATGTCACTGTGAGGAAAAAAGCCAAACCAAAGCTAATGTCATGTAGAAGTTGTGAAATATTGAGAAAAATATTATAAATGTTAACTTAAACCGGTTAAATTCTAACATTTGTTTGACCATCATTTAGGATTTTTTTTAAAGGTTTTGAAGTTGCAAAATATTATGGGAGAAGTTATAATTGTTAAATGTAGACTAATTATTATTAAAATAACAATGTCATACTGTATATCAAATCTAAATCATAATACTTTTTAATTTCTTTGGCTAATATTTTGAATGTTTTCGAAAGGTTTTCATGTATCAAAAATTTCAAACTCAACTAAAATCTCAATATATAAAACATTAAATATAATATTTTGGATTTTTTTCTTTCAAGTTGCAATATATATATATACATCACTAAATTATTGATGTCATATATAAAATCATAAATAAAATCTAATATTTTTTGGCCAATTTTTTTATTATTTTGGATATTTTTAAAAGGTTTTGAAGTCGCTAAATATTATGGGAAAGGTTATAATTGTTAATTGTTGACAAAATGAATGTGCTAATATCATATATAAAGTTAAATATAATATTTTTAAATTCCATTGGCTATTACTTGGATGTTTTCAGAAAGGTTTTGAAGTCACAAAATACTGTAAAAAATTATAATTGGTCATTTAACACTATTACTTGTTAACTAAAAAATTGAAACTTTGAAATTTAAAAAATTGCCAATTATTTTGGATGTTTTTGGAAGGCTTTTGACGTTGCAAATTATTTTTTAAAAAGTTATAATTTTAATTTTAATATAATATAATATTATAATATAATATTTTTGTTTTATAATATAAAAACAAATATTTTGGAATTTCTTTCTTATTTTAATTATTTAATTATTTAATTATTTAATTATTTTGGATGCTTTTGAATAATTTTAAAGTTGCAAAAATTGTGAAATAATTTTTATATTATATATAATATTTCTCAAATATATTTGAATTGTTAGATGTTTTTAAAATAATAAGGTTGCTAAATAATGTCGAAAACAACTGTTATGAATTAGCTAAATTAAAATCAAATGCCATAAATAATATCGAATATAATATTTTTGAATTGCTTGAGGTTTTGAAGTAGCACAATATTGTGAAAATTATACACTGCAAAAAATGCTTTTCTTACTTAGATTTTTTGTCTTGTTTCCTGACAAAATATCTGAAAATTATTAAATCAAGATGGATTTTCTAGACGAGGAAACATTATTGTCTTGTTTTCAGAAAAAAACAAGCCAAAATTAAGTGATTTTTTTTTTGCTTAGAACAAGCTAAATAATCTGCCAATGGGGTAAGAAAAAAATGATTTCAAACAGAAAACAAGATTATTTTTCTTACCCCATTGGCAGATTATTTTGCTTGTTCTAAGCAAAAAATCACTTAATTTTGGCTTGTTTTTTCTGAAAACAAGACAATAATTTTTACTCGTCTAGAAAATCCTTCTTGATTTAAGAATTTTTAGATATTTTGGCTGGAAACAAGACAAAAAATCTAAGTAAGAAAAGCATTTTTTTGCAGTGTAATTGTTAACTAAACTAGAAGGTAAATATATAAAATCAAATATAATTTTAAGAATATAATATTAACCATAAACTGTTAATTGTTTACTTAAGTCAAATGCTAATGTCATATATAAAATAAAATACATTATTTTTGATGTTGTTAAGTCTCAAAATATTCTAAAAAGGTTTGAAACTGATTGAAAGCTGCAGGATTTGTGTGTTGTAAGTTTGCCAGGCCTAACGGTGTGTGTTTGTGTCCTGATCAGATGTGATCGAAGCGCTGTCCAACCCTATCAGATACGTCAACCTGATGGAGCAGAGATCCAAACAGCTGGCGGCGCTCACTTTAGAGGAAGGAGAAGAGGAGAAAGACACCAAAGAGGTACATGAGAAAACAAAGAGATCTCCAGAGCTGAGAGTCTTGATGTCTTGAAGTGTTGACCATCAGATAGCACTGGGATGACTTCACTAATTACTCCATCTCAACTCTAATCACATTACTCATTACTAATCAATTCATTTGCTTATAAATAAAGTCGTTGTAAAGAATTAGTACAGCAGCCTGTCACTGTGTACACTGGTGTGAAAGAGTGTTGGCCCCCTTCCTGATTTTTTATTTTTTTGCAGGTTTGTCACACTTTAATGGTTCAGATCATCAAACAAATTTAAATATTAATCAAAGCTAACGCAAGTAAACACAACATGCAGTTTTTAAATGAAGGTTTTTTTTATGAAGGGAATAAAATCCAAACCCACATGGCCCTGTGTGAAAAAGTGTTTGCCCCCCCTCTCGGTTATAACATAACTGTGGTTTATCAGTTTCTCTAGCCACAGCCAGGCCTGATTACTGCCACACCTGTTCACAATCAAGAAAATACTTAAATAGGACCTTCCTGACAAAGTGAAGTAGACCAAAAAAGATCCTCAAAAGCTACACATCATGTTGAGATCCAAAGAAATTCAGGAGCAAATGAGAAAGAAAATAATTGAGATCAGTCTGGAAAAGTTTATAAGGCCATTTCTAGAGCTTTGGGACTCCAGCGAACCACAGTGAGAGCCATTATCCACGAATGGCGAAAACATGGAACAGTGCTTAACCTTCCCAGGATTTGCCGGCCGACCAAAATCACCCCAAGAGCGCATCAACGACTCATCCAAAAGACCCCACAACAACATCTAAAGAACTGCAGGCCTCTCTTGCCTCAGTTAAGGTCAGTGTTCATGACTCCACCATAAGAAAGAGACTGGGCAAAAATGACCTTCATGGCAGAGCTCCAAGACGAAAACCGCTGCTGAGCAAAAAGAACATAAAGGCTCGTCTCAGTTTTGCCAGAACACATTTGATGATCCCCAAAACTTTTGGGAAAATACTCTGTGAACTGACAAGACAAAAGTTGAACTTTTTGGAAGGTGTGTGTCCCATTACATCTGGCGTAAAAGTAACACAGCATTTCAGAAAAAGAACATCATACCAACAATAAAATCTGGTGGTGGTAGTGTGATGGTCTGGGGCTGTTTTGCTGCTTCTGGTCCTGGAAGACTTGCTGTGATAAATGGAACCATGAATTCTGCTGTCTACCAAAAAATCCTGAAGGACAATGTCCGGCCATCTGTTTGTGACCTCAAGCTGAAGCGAATTGGGTTCTGCAGCAGGACAATGATCCAAAACACACCAGCAAATCCACCTCTGAGGCTGGAGAAAAACTAAATGAAGACTTTGGAGTGGCCTAGTCAAAGTCCTGACCTGAATCCTATTGAGATGCTGTGGCATGACCTTATAAATGCAGTTCATACTTGAAAACCCTCCATTGTGGCTGAATTACAACAATTCTGCTTAGATGAGTGGTCAAAAATGCTGCACAGCGCTGTAACAGACTCATTGCAAGTTATCGCAAACGCTTGATTGCAGTTGTTGCTGTTAAGGGTGGCCCAACCAGTTATGAAGTTTAGGGGGCAAACTCTTTTTCACACAGGGCCATGTGGGTTTGGATTTTGTTTTCCCTTCATGATAAACTTCATTCAAAAACTTTATGTTGTGTTTACTTGTGTTATCTTTGATTAATATTTAAATTAGTTTGATGATCTGACATTTTAAAGTGTGACAAACATGCAAAAATAAAAAATCAGGAAGGAGGCCAACACTTTTTCACACCGCTGTAGTAATGAAGGTTTTACTGATGAGGTTTGTTGTTTATCAGGCGGATCCTGGTGTTGAAAACCCTTCGGAGGTTAAAAGCGAACCCAAACCCGTCCCGGTTGAGAACGGACTGAGTCACACTCCCAGCGCCGCTCCTAAACCCGCTTCTCAGATCAGCACACAGCCGCAGTCCACAGGTCAGAGCTTCACACAGCTTACACAACATCAAATCATCTGATACTGGACTATAAAAACAGATTGTTTACTGTTCATCCAAATCTACTGTCCATAAGACTGGAGAGAAAACTGACGAGTATTATTGGATATGCATGAATCTTATCTGATCAGATCGTATCCCGTTATGATTCAGGCTCAACCAAACCAGCGGCGAAGACTGAAGATCTGATTCAGAGCGTCCTCACCGGTCAGCAACACATTAAATGGCTTTTTGTTAGCTTTTCAAGAGATCAAGTCTGAACTTTTGATTCAGTGATATCGAAAAATCATAGAACAAAATTTTACAGTTTGTTACATTTTCGTAATATTATTTAATTTTGTTAATAATAGATGTATAGAAAAAAATAGATAAACCATGACAACAAAGTTATTTAAAATAAAATAAAAATAAATTTAATACAAAATAATACGGAAATATAATGGATTTGTGTTTGTAAACAAAAAAAAAGAATAAAGAGCCTAAAACGAAAACAAATTATATTATATATTTTAAATAATTATATTATTATGTATTATATAAATAATAAAAAAATGCAAAAATATAAAATACAGAAATAGTGAATTTGTGTTTTTATAAACATTATATTATATTATTGATATATATATATATATATATATATATATATATATATATATATATATATATATATTAAGTGTGTATATATAATAAAATATAATTTTCTATAGACATTCAAACATGAAATCTAAATCATAAAAAATAAAAATCTAATAAAATGTGATAAGGTATTTTAAATAAAATTAGAATAAAAAGTAACATTATTATATTATATTATATTTATTATATTATATTATATTATATTATATTATAAGGATGTGTATATATAATAAATGTAATTTTCTATAGACATTAAATTATTATTTTTTTTAATTAGAATATGCTAAAATATAAAATAATACAGAAATTTTGTGATTTTGTGTTTTTATACACATAGTATACACATATTATATTATTGATATATTATATATATATATATATATATATATATATATATATATATATATATAATATTTATCTATATGTAGCCTATATATTAAGTCTGTATATAAAATAAATGTAATTTTCTATAGAAATTAAAAAATATAATACATGAAATGTAACAAGTTATTTGAAATAAAATTAGAATATACTAAAATATTAAATAATATAGTTAAATTTAAAAAAATTGTGTTTCTATACACATATACAGGGTAAAAAAGATAAAAAATGTTATTTGAAAAATAACATAATATATTATATTATATTTATATGATAAAATTATTGATATTAATAAAATAAAAAAAAATTAACTACATTTATATATTAAGAATGTGTGTATATATAATGTAATTTTCTGTAGACAAATGCAGAACAAAATCTAATAAACAAATGTATTTATTATTATTTTAAATATAATTAAATGTACTAAAATATAAAATCATAAAGAAATATAATGAATTATATTTATAAATACAATGAGTTTTTCTATGCACATAAAAAAAGAACAAAACAACATATAATATATTATGTTAGTATATTAGGTGTGTGCATATATGCATAACGAATGCATGTTTCTATAGACAAACATAAAACAAATTTAATGAACAAAGCATGACAGGTTATTTTAAATAAAATTAAAATATATTAAAATGCAAAAAAATCAGTCAAGTGTGCAATATAAATGATGTCTGTTTATCTTGAGAGAAGCTACATTTTGCTCATTTTATGTGAGAAATCAAAAAAGCACAGACAGCCACAGGTGATGTGTTTTATTAGGTAGCCGTTGAGTTTCAATCATTTTGAATGCACTATAAATTATTAAAACATTCCTGATGTACAGCTTTAGAAAATCAATTGACATGAGTTCCAGAAATCGTTCATAAAATGTGGAAGTGGTGATATTAATAAAACTATAAAAAGCCATTTTTACAGTCTATAAACCCTCTGTTTGTGATTGTGTCTCAGAGATGGAAGCACAAACCATCGAGGAGCTGAAACAGCAGAAGGGCTTTGTTCGAGAGCAGAGGCGACACTATAAAGAGATGAAGGACCTGGTGAAGAAACACCACAAGAAGACCACCGAGATGATCAAGGAGCACACGGCCAAATACAACGAGTTCCAGCACGACTACCTGCGCAAACGGGCCGTCCTGCTGAAATCTGCCAAACGAGACGGTAAGAAGAGGTAGGTAGACATCCGCCGGTCCGCTCACTGTTTTGGGAATTTGAGTGGAGAACGAGCGTCTCACGGATTGATGTGTTTTGTCAGGTGTTTGTCGTCCAGTCCTGAACACGGACCCTCGTTCTTCGAGCAGGAACTGGCCAATCTGGATCAGGACAGCGGACAGAAACTGTCTGAGCTCAAAGAACAGCAGCAGCAGCAGCTACTGAATCTACGACAGGAACAGTATTACAGCGAGAAATATCTAAAGAAGGAGCACATCAAACAGGTGAGATAAAGACACGATTCGAGTAAAGTAAAAAAACAAACAGTGTTGGGGAAAGTTACTTTTAAAAGTATTGCATTATAATATTGAGTTATCCTCTAAAAAAGTAACTAATTATGTTACTTAGTTACTTTTTAAGCAAAGTCATGCGTTACGTTACTTTTGCGTTACTTTTTAAATCTGGGCAGGGCTTGCTTGTTTGTTTTTAATATAAAAAGTTCTATTTTTGGCAAATGTTAAACCCTTTTTACAGCAAAAGCCTCAGGCTTAGAGAAAAGTAAATTGACGTCTGTACAGTAGACCGCAGAAGAAAAAAAGTCAACTCTTTAGCAGTAAAAAAGGAAAACAAATGTTAGATTATCTTGAGTCATTTTTGCTCATTAGTATGGATGAATTGGATCATCGAAGGTCGGCGGCAAAGACGTCGGTTAATAAAATGGGATTAAATACATAAAGGATATGTGACCCTGGACCACAAAACCAGTCTTAAGTCGCTGGGGTATATTTGTAGCAATAGCCAAAAATACATTGTATGGGTCAAAATTATTGATTTTTCTTTTATGCCAAAAATCATTAGGAAATGAAGTAAAGATCATGTTCCATGAAGACTTTTTGTAAAATTCCTACTGTAAACATATCAAAATGTAATTTTTGATTAGTAATATGCATTGTTAAGAACTTCATTTGGACAACTTTAAAGGTGATTTTCTCAGTATTTTGATTTATTTGCACCCTCAGATTCCAGATTTCAAATAGATGTATCTCAGCCAAATATTGCCCTATCCTAACAAACCATACATCAATAAAAAGCTTATTTATTGAGCTTTAACATGATGTATACATCTCAGTTTTGTAAAATTTAACCTTATGACTGGTTTTGTGGTCCAGGGTCACATATTTGTATTATTTAACATTTAATTATTGCAGGTTTGCGTTGAATTTCACTGTTTTTATTCATTTTGAAGAACACTGTATTTGTTTTGGTTAGTGAGTGAGATGAATTAATGCATGTTGACATTTATTCTAGAAGTAAAGTAACATCTTACTCCAGATTTCTCTCAATATTGGGACAGGAGAGCTTTTAATCAATAAATGAGGAGATAGTATCTGGTGTTACTTATTTGAAAAAGTAACGTCTTTTAAAATATTTTCTTTTCATTTAAAAAGTAATGCGTTACTCTACTAGTTACCTGGAAAAAGTAATATTATTACATAACTTGTGCTACTTGTAATGCGTTACCCCCCCAAGAATAATCCAAGCAAGTGTGCAATATTAAAGATGGCTATATCTAGAGAGAAGCTGTATTTTGTTTATTTCATGTGAGAAATCAGATCTAAATTCTTTAATGAATCCGTCTGTAGGTGATCGAGAAGCTGACCGCTATCGCTGAGGAAAGTCAGAGCAACCAAATGAAGAAAATCAAGGAGCTGTGTGAGAAGTGAGTCTGTT
Organism: Garra rufa; assembly: GCF_049309525.1. NCBI lineage: Eukaryota > Metazoa > Chordata > Actinopteri > Cypriniformes > Cyprinidae > Garra > Garra rufa. Next base: position 4,105,456 of record NC_133381.1, on the reverse strand, counting down.
CTGAAGATCACGCGCTTCTTTAATATTTCATCGGGTCATGTAGAGTCACCCTCGCTGTCCTGTCTGTGTTTACAGAGAAAAGAAAGAGCTGAAAAAGAAAATGGACAAGAAGAGACAAGAGAAGATCAACGAAGCCAAATCCAAGGAGAAACACCTGACTGAAGAGTAAGACCTCATCTGATCATCAGACGCCATCTGTTTCCAACAGATGCTTATTATGTCTGTGATTGAACTGTAACATGTTTAACATTATTTACAGCAGGTTTTTTAGGTTTCATACAATTTTAGGTTTCATTCAGGTGACAGTGATGAGATTATGAAGGATATTTGGCCTCTAAATTACAATACAAAACAAATAATAGTCATATTAAAAGGCTATTTTACGTGTGTTGCGTGCAATACTATTATTAATATAATATTTCATTACAAATTTATTTTTTATATTTTTATACAAAAATTACTTTATCATATATTTTTGTTAATAATAAGTTACATTTTATGTAATGTTCAAATATTCTAATATACATATATATATATATATATATATATATATATTCATTAAATTTTTATGTTTTCATATTATTTTAGATTTTAATATACTTTAATTTGTTTTAGTTGTATCAAGACATTAACTTTATTTATTGCGTGCAATAATATTAATATATAATATTTTCCCTATCGCTCTCTCTCTATATGTAGATTTAGTTTTGCATTATTTTATAATTTATTGTTTTAATTTTATTTGAAATGACTTTTCATGATTTTATTTATACTATTATTTTCAGTATATTTGTATGAAATATAAATGTATTATACATTATTGTTAAAATAATATAATTAAAATGTCATTTTCTATATATATATATATATATATATATATATATATATATATATATAATTTCTTTACAAATGTATTTTTGTTATATTATTTTTATACAAAATATAAATTCATAATATATTCTTGTTAATAGTAATATTATTACTATTAAACTATTTCATTACAAATGTATATTTTAGTGTATTATTATACAAAATATACATTTATAATATATTATTGTTAATAATAAACACAATTAAATAAATAATGTTTATATATGTATATACATACAGCAAATAATGCAATAAATTAAACTATGGCATAAAATATATTAAAATATAAAATGTAATGAAATAAATAAATATAATTGTATTTTTTAATTACATTTTATATTTTAATTTATTTATTATGTATATAAAATAGATTTATTTTGTATATATGAACAGAAACATACATTTATTATATATTATTGTTATTTTCTTACAAAAACATTAATAAATTACACAATGTATATAATATGATATATTAATATAAAATAATCATCATCTAACTAATTGTGAACCTCTTTAGAGAGAAACAGAAAAAGGATTATTTTCAGGTTATGTTTTTATGAATGCTCTGGGAGGCAATTTAAAGATCAGAATGGGAAAGGTTTTTATGATTCTTTATAAAACTGTCCTCTAGATGGCAATAAAACTCAAGTTAAACGCCTCGCATGACATTATAACACTCTCTCTCTGTATTTCTGTCTGATTTTAGAGAAAAACTGGAGATCAACAGGACTTATGTGAACGAGGTGGTGCAGCACATCAAGAGGGTAAAACAGTTTCTCATCATCAAAATATAAACAATTATGAGCAAGTATGAATCTTCACATCACGCTGTTTGTCTTTTCTGTCACTAGCTGGAAGATGCTCAGATTAAAAGACATGAGAAGCTGGTGGAAACCCATAAGAGCATCCTGCAACAGATACTAGACGAGAAACCCAAGGTAAGAGTTGACTGTGTTTTACTGTAATGACCAATAAAATGCAGCACTGCACTGCAAAAAAAATGCTTTACTTACTTAGATTTTTTTGACTTGTTTCCAGCCAAAATATCTGAAAATTCTTAAATCAAGAAGGATTTTCTAGACGAGTAAAAATTATTTTCTTGTTTTCAGAAAAAACAATCCAAAATTAAGTGATTTTTTTGCTTAGAACCAGCAAAATAATCTGCCAATGGGGTAAGAAAAAAAAACTTTAAACAGAAACAGAAGATTATTTTTCTTACCCCATTGGCAGATTATTTAGCTTGTTTCAAGCAAAAAAAAAAAAAAAAAAAAAAAAAACTCTGGAAAACGCTTCTTGACATATTTTGGCTGGAAACAAGACAGAAAAATCTAGGTAAGAAAAGCATTTTTTTTTTTTTTTGCAGCGCTGGATCATTATTGTTAAGTTGGCTTGAGAAATCCACCACTGGATAACTGGCTAATCATGCTATAAACATACCAACATCATGCCAAAACATACTAACAACATGCTCAAGACATGCCAATCATGTTAGAAACATGCTAGTAACTTGCGATTAATGCCAGAAACATGTTAACAGCATGCTAGAAGCATACTAGAAAAGTGTTAATCATGCTAGAAACATGGTAACAACAAGCTAGTAACTTGCTAATAATGGTAGAAACATGTTAATCATGTTAGCAACTTGCTAACCATACTAGAAACATGTTAGAAACATGCTAATCATGGTAGAAACATGGTAGCAACATGCTAGTAACTGGCTAATAATGGTAGAAACATGTTAATCATGTTAGCAACTTGCTAACCATACTAGAAACATGTTAGAAACATGCTAATCATGGTAGAAACATGGTAACAACATGCTAGTAACTTGCTAATAATGGTAGAAACATGTTAATCATGTTAGCAACTTGCTAACCATACTAGAAACATGTTAGAAACATGCTAATCATGGTAGAAACATGGTAACAACATGCTAGTAACTTGCTAATAATGGTAGAAACATGTTAATCATGTTAGCAACTTGCTAACCATACTAGAAACATGTTAGAAACATGCTAGAAACATGCTAATCATGGTAGAAACATGGTAACAACATGCTAGTAACTTGCTAATAATGGTAGAAACATGTTAATCATGTTAGCAACTTGCTAACCATACTAGAAACATGTTAGAAACATGCTAATCATGGTAGAAACATGGTAACAACATGCTAGTAACTTGCTAATAATGGTAGAAACATGTTAATCATGTTAGCAACTTGTTAACCATACTAGAAACATGTTAGAAACATGCTAATCATGGTAGAAACATGGTAACAACATGCCAGTAACTTGCTAATAATGTTAGAAACATGTTAATCATGTTAGCAACACACTAGTGACATCGTGTTAGCAACTTGCTAATCATACTAGAAACATGTTAGAAACATGCTAATCATGGTAGAAACATGTTAACAATATGCTAGTAACTTGTTAATAATGTTAGAAACATGTTAATCATGTTAGCAACACACTAGTGACATCGTGTTAGCAACTTGCTTATCATACTAGAAACATGTTAGAAACATGTTAATCATGTTAGAAAAATGCTAACAATATGCTAGTCACTTGTTAATCATGTTAGAAACATGCTGAGCATGCTAAACATGCTAACATTATGCTCAAGAAATTCTAATCATGTTAAAAACATGCTAGCAACTTGCTATTAATGCTAGAAACATGTTAACAGCATGCTAGAAACATACAAATGTGCCAATCATGCTAGAAACATTGTAACAACATGCTAGAAATGTGCTAATCATGCTAGAAACATGCTAATAATGCCAAACATGCTAACAACATGCTCAAGCAATTCTATTAATGTTAGAAACATGCTTGAAACATGTTAATCATGGTAGAAACATGTTAACAACGTGCTAGTAACTTGCTATTAATGCTAGAAACATGTTAACAGCATTCTAGAAACATGTTAGAAATGTGCTAATCATGCTAGAAACATGGTAACAGCATGCTAGTAACTTGCTAATAATGATAGAAACATGTTAATCGTGTTAGCAACACACTAGTGACATGGTAATCATGTTAGCAACTTGCTAACCATACTAGAAACATGTTAGAAACATGCTAATTATGCTAGAAACATGGTAACAACATGCTAGTAACTTGCTAATAATGGTAGAAACATGTTAATCGTGTTAGCAACACACTAGTGACATGGTAATCATGTTAGCAACTTGCTAACCATACTAGAAACATGTTAGAAACATGCTAATCATGCTAGAAACATGGTAACAACATGCTAGTAACTTGCTAATAATGTTAGAAACATGTTAATCGTGTTAGCAACACACTAGTGACATGGTAATCATGTTAGCAACTTGCTAACCATACTAGAAACATGTTAGAAACATGCTAATCATGCTAGAAACATGGTAACAACATGCTAGTAACTTGCTAATAATGGTAGAAACATGTTAATCTTGTTAGCAACACACTAGTGACATGGTAATCATGTTAGCAACTTGCTAACCATACTAGAAACATGTTAGAAACATGCTAATTATGCTAGAAACATGGTAACAGCATGCTAGTAACTTGCTAATAATGGTAGAAACATGTTAATCGTGTTACCAACACACTAGTGACATGGTAATCATGTTAGCAACTTGCTAACCATACTAGAAACATGTTAGAAACATGCTAATTATGCTAGAAACATGGTAACAACATGCTAGTAACTTGCTAATAATGGTAGAAACATGTTAATCATGTTAGCAACTTGCTAACCATACTAGAAACATGTTAGAAACATGCTAATCATGCTAGAAACATGGTAACAACATGCTAGTAACTTGCTAATAATGGTAGAAACATGTTAATCATGTTAGCAACATGCTAACCATACTAGAAACATGTTAGAAACATGCTAATCATGCTAGAAACATGGTAACAACATGCTAGTAACTTGCTAATAAAATATATCAGTGCCTTTGTGTCTCAAGATGCACACCTATGATGTTTTTAAGGCATGTGTATAAAAATCACTTAAATGCCTAATCCTAGCTTAAACTAAAGTTTCTGGTCAGGCTTCCTCAAGCAAACTTCAATGTTTGTTTCAACAATCTTTGTTACCTATTTATCACTGCTGGTGTTATATGAGCAGAACTATTTATGAGCTTTCTAGGAAGTTTGACAGATGAGATTGAGTTCGTTGCATCATGATACTGTAAATCAATACGTGTTTCACAACATCATCATTGATTTGCTGCAGCTGTCATTCACCAGCATGCTTTCTAACTCTAACCCTGTAAAACCTGACATGGAAATGATAGTCTAGTTTATTGAACCTGCATACGTTTTTGAGTATCATGTATAAACAATAAGGCTTTTTATGGCTTTCTATGTAAAAACAGCTTACATGTACTCAAAGGATCAAACTGAGCAAAAATATGCAGTTTGGTGCAGATGCTGATATTAATATGATCAAAAAGGGATACAATTCTGAGGGGTTTAATGCAAATCAATGAGATCTTTATAACAGTAGAGCAGATATTTACATAAAGTGATTAAAATATCAGTGGGCACTCTGATCTCCAATAATATGTCTTAGTAAGATCCAAACATATAATGCAATGCAGTCGAAAGATGATTGAGAACAAATAAACATTCCTCAAAATATCCTGATGATTTGAGACTACCGAATGATTCATGGAGAATCAAGTAAAGCCAAGCCGCTTCAGTCCAGTAAGTGTTTAACTGAAAATATTACTCAAGTTATTCCCTTGTTTAGTTGAGAAAAATCAGTATAATGAAAATTCGCTCATCATTGAAAGTCCTGTTAAGACCTTCTGCAGGTTTATAACAACATAAATGCTGACAGGCTGTTCATTCAGGGCTTTAAATATTAAAGATTTAACGCTTTAAATATTTCATAAGCTGGCAGGAGTGTTTAAATATCTCAGATGTGAAGCTTCTGCTCTCCTGGAGAATTTCACTGTGATCACCTGGCACATTTTTAGTCTCAGTCCTAATACAATAACATTGGCAATGTATTTTCACTGGCAGCTCATGTGAAAACTACCAAATGCTCTTTTTTGATTGGCCCATGAGCTGTCACTCACTTTAGAACTGACCAATCACTGCACAAAGTCAAGACTCCTTTCAAATTCAGTGTTTTTTTGTGCATAACTGGAATCTCTACAATGATGTTGATTTGTAATTCCTGAGCTCTGCCGTTCTGAACGGCCTGGATCTGCTGCAGCATTAGTGGATATGGATCTGTATCTGTCAATAGTGTCACATTAGTGTACGGCCCGATCATGCCATCGACTCAAGAGGGTCTCCTGCGGTCAGACAGACACACATTCACCCACTGAACCACATCACATTTGCTTTGATGCACGTTCATGTATTATACACGATTAAATTATGTTTATATTTATCAAATTCATTTTTTTTTTCATGATTATTTCACCCCTTCTCTAACTCTTGCTGTTATTTGCTTTTTTACTTAAAGTCCTCTAATAATGCTTGTGAAGGTTTTTGTTCTGAATTTATTTTAAAATATATATTTTATTTATTTAAAATTTATGATAAATTTGTTTATTATTATTATTATTATTATTATTTAAAATATATTAATATAATAATAATAATAATAATTACAGCTATTTGCTTTTTTTCATAGACTTTTGCTAATTTTATTACTTATTTTCCTTTGAAGTTCTCTAATAATTTTAGTCGATTTTTTTTTTCAACAAATTTATAAAAAAATTATGACATTTATTTTACATTTGTAATAAATTTAAATGTATTATTTAATTATATATAAATGTATCAATTTTTTATCTCTTACACTTAAAATTAAACAGGCATTTATTTGCTATTTCTGACTTTTATTATATATTTTACTTTTTTCCCTTTAATAGTGTTTGCATAGGTTTTTGCACTGAATTTATTTTTTTCCATTACAATAAATTTATTTTAAATTTATGAAAAATATGTTTATTGAGTTACATTTAAATGTATTATTTATTTATTTAAACAAACAGATTATTTGGGGGTTTTTATATGAAATTTCAAGTCCTCTAGTAATGTTATTTAAGTTTTTTTTTTGCATCAAATTTATTTTAAATTGATAAAAAATTTAAATATTTTATATAATTTTGTATAAATGTGTCCTTTTTTCCGGGACCATTTCTCTGATTCTTAGAGTTAAACAGGCTGTTATTAGCTTTTTATAGACTTTTCCCATATTTATTATTTACCTATGGTCAGTTTTTCCTTCCCTTGCAATCCCGTAATAAGGTTATTCAAGTTTTTTTGCACCAAAAACAGTCAAATTAGTTTTTTTAGGATGATTTTCCAACCTCTCTCAGACTCTATAAGCTTTTTTCATAGACTTTTCTACATTTTATAATTATTTATGTATGTCTTATTGTTAGTTAACTTTCATATTACCTCATTGTGTGTAGACAAATAAAGTTTCTAAACAAATAATAGCTTTCACCAATGTGTAAATGTGGCAGTAAGAGTTAAATATGTCAAAAATGAGTTTGAAATGTATCCATTTTTGGATACATTTTCTTTGGATACAATTTGGAAACAAAACTTACATTTGGATTCATTTAGATACAATTTGGATATAATAAATACATTTGGATACACTTTTGGATACAATACATGTATTTGGAAACAACTTTTGAAATGAAACATTTTTGCAGTTTGGTTTCAATAAATGCTCATTTTGGACATGGAAGAAGTTTTGTTTTCATAACAAGAAGAAAAAAAGAAAGGATTTTGAACTTGAATATTCTGACCTGTGTTTGCAGCTCCAGAACGACCTGGATCAGGAATACCAGGATAAATTCCGGCGGCTTCCACTGGAGATCCAGGAGTTTGTGCACGAAAGCACCAAAAGAAAGACTGAGGACGGAGAGCAGGAGGTTCTTCCCTCTTCCTCCTCCACGCTGGAGAAACTCATGCAGAAGGGCGCACAGTCTGAAGACGACACAGAGGAGGAGAAGAAAGACTGATGTCACAAACCTTCAGGATCTCTTCCCACTTCACTTTACGTTCCTTTATTTACATACTAGACATTTATAAGGCTTGTGTTTACTCCAGCAGATGGAGAAGAATTTGTGGAGCTGAGCCATGCAGCGTCAAATCAGAAAAAATGGCTTCATGTCACGCTGGGAGTTTCAATTTGTTTTTAGTTTTTTTGTTTTCTACTTGACTGGATACACGACATGATTTAAATCTGAATTATTTCTAGTGTTCTGTTGATGTGCTTCTCATTATAATGAGTAAAAAGTGTTTCGATGGAAGAGAACGCAGGTCATAATACTGCATAGAGATGCTGTAGCCATCAGTTATCTTAAATGGATGAATCTCACAAAAAAATTCTGGTCAATTCAACCCAAAACTACAATCTGGCTCTTATTTCACCTCCGAAATATATTTCAGGGCCATATGTATAAGATATATATATATGTTTTTATTTTATTTTATTTTATTTATTTTCAACTCAAAATTATATTTTGCTTTAAGAAAAAATGGTGTGTAATGAAAGTAAATAAGAAAAAAAAGTAAAATATGTAACATTTTTTCATATTAATTAACAAAATTTTTAACCCCTCAAATAATGTCTTTTTATTATGTCCTTTTATTATTTTTTTAAATAGTTTCTTTATGGATTTTGGGAAATTTATTAGACTTTTCCACATTTATTATTTATTTATGTTTGGCAATCTGGGTCATATTTCACCTCAAAATTATATTTTGCTTTAAGAAAAAAAATAATAATTTAAATTGTACTTAACACTTATTTCTCCCTCAAAATAGGTAGTTTATTTTATTTTATATTATTTTATTTTATTTTATTATTATTATTTTTTTTGATGATCATTTGGAATTTAAGTCTTATAATTTTCTCTTTTTTGCACCAAAATGGTCAAATTATATTTACATTTATCAAATCAATTTTTGCAGGACCATTTTCACACTCTAATAGTTTATTTCTACTTTTCCACATTTATTATTTATTTATGTTTCATATTTATTTACATAAACCGTAAGAGTCTGATAGAGTCTGAAAAAATTAATTTAGTAAATGTAAATATAATTTGACCACTTTTGGTGCACAAAAAAAAAAAAAAAAAAAAAAAAATATATATATATATATATATATATATATATATATATAGGACCTAATTTCCCCAAAATCAATAAAAAAGCTAAAACCTATTTTGCTGAATAAAAAGACATATTTAAGGGGGCTGTAAAAAAAAAATTAGCCAAAATTAATCAATAATAAATATATTGTGACCATTTTGGTGCAAAATAAATAAAATAAAAAAGAAATTACCTATTTTGGTGGGGGGGAATAAGTATTAAGTACAATTTTTTTTTTAACCTTTTTTCTTGAAGCAGAATATAATTTTGAGGTGAATATATATAAAAAAATACATAATAAATATATATAATATAATGCATTTTAAATATTATAATCCTTTTTTGGGGGGTTGAATTCTGGCCAGGCTTTGTGAGATACACTCATCCGGATGTGAGCGTTTCAGAACGGTTCCTGGTTTATTTGCACTGAATCGGATGATGACTCTTTGATTCATCTTCTTGCTGCTGTTGGTTTGGTTTGATTGCGAGTGCTGTGAAAACAACAGAATTTTCCACCGGTCCTGATGTACATTAGAAACAGACTGGTCTGGAGGTGCTGAACCCCTGTCCCACACTGACCTGGAGCAGTTTCAGGGATGCATGCTTACAGTCAGCCGGCCGTTTGTGCTTCTACACATTGTAAATGTCAGCAATATAGCTTGTGTTGTAATGTGATGAACTATTATCAATTCGTGAAAATGTGTTTCAACTTATAAAGCTTTATTTATTTTCAAACCCATGAACAGACAGCGTTAGGTTGTTCGAAAAAAATCGAATTGCATATAGTGATTTATTTGCTGTATTAAGGGACCATTTTAACTCCTCCCGCTTTCTGTTTAGGAGGTTTAATGAAACTGTTCGAATGCTTTCTTTTCTTACTACAGTCAGAATTTTCCAGTTAGCAACAATACGTCACTTTAATGACGGACTGAATCTCAACAAAACATGTCCAGCTCACATTTCATCCCGAAAATTGATGACAGTGTAATAGTTTTCCCTCAAATTCCAGTTATCACCATGTATATACAGTATTTTATCAGAATAAATTGAACAACATCACGATGCATACCTTATTTATTTTTATTTGCATTACAGTAATAAAGATCTTGAGGCACAGTCTGCTAAATTGTCATTAAAATGTTACAAAAAAAACATGATGATCTTGAAATGGGCTTTATTGTCTTTATGCAAGATATAATATCTTATTTCTGGTTTTGGGAAAAATGTGACCTGAACATGTCATTGATAGGTTTTGTGTGTGGAAGTTTGTTTCTACCATGGAACAGAAAAGATAATTGCATTTTTTTCTTACAATTCTGAAAACTTCTGAAAGAATTGTGAGATATGACATGATGTGAGATATAAACTGTAAAAATTGTAAGTCAAAATTATGAGATATAAAATTAGAATCTGACTATTTCTTAAGTTTACATCATGCAATTCAGTTTTCTTCCCTCAGAAAGAGTTTTAATCTTGGAATTCAAATTTTTATCTTAGAATCTTGAGTTTATATCTTGGAATTCCGAGTTTAGATTTTGGAATTCTAATTTTAATTTTGGAATTCTGAGTTTAGATGTCAGAATTCAAATTTTTGATTTAGAATTTTGAGTTTAGATCGGATTTCTGAATTTATACTTTGGAATTCAAATTTTTTTAGCTTGGAATTTTGAGGTCAAATCGCATTTTTGAGTTCATAGTTCTGAATTCTTATTTTTTTTAGCTTGGAATTCTAGTATATTCTGTGAATTTTGAGTTTGTGTCTTGCATTTCTGAGTTATTTCGGAATTAAACATTTTTACCTCGGAATTCTGAGTTTGTATTTTGAAATTCAATTTTTCATCTCAGAATTCTCAGTTTATATCTCGTAATTCTAATTTTTATCTTGGAATTTTGAGTTTATTTCTTGGATTTCTGAGTTTATATTTCGGAATTCAATTTTTCTATCTCGGAATTCAATTTTTTCTTGGAATTTTACTTTTAGATCTCACATTTCTGAATGTATATTTCGAAATTCTGTTTTTTTTGTTTTTTTTTTATCCCGGAATTCTCAGTTTATATCTTGCATTTCTGAGTTTTTATCTCAAAATTCTAATTTTACATCTCGGAATTCTAAGTTTATATCTTGAGTTTTTAATCTCAGTTTATATCACAATTTTGAGTTTATGTCTCAGAAATCTGAGAAAAAGTCAGTTTCGGAATACAGAAAAAGTTTTTTTTTTTTTATCCTGTGGTGTAAACAAACTTCCATATCTGTGAGATTCACCTCAGTCATGAATACAATTAGTAACGCAGATGAAGGCAAAAAATAAAAAAACTAAGAAAAAATGGATATGCACTTTGGATGTGCCGGGGTATTATCATGTTATTATGCAATCTTTCTACATAAGTCAGAAAGCATGTGATACTTCCTTTTGAAAACTTTCTGTTTTTTGGATGTAGGATATGTTTAAGGATTTTTATGCCAAGTGGAATTTGATTATTAATTCTTTTCTACTTTAAACCATACATCTATAATTAGGGATTTCATTCAGCACTTTGATTAGCTGTTATTTCTATTTGCTACTGCTAGATTTTAAGTTAACAATTTTTACTTTTTTAATCTTAATAATCGACTCCGGTTAGGTTATGTATTTAAGTTTGGACCAAGGAAGACGTTTGACGTTCATTTTCTGTATATTTGCAAGGTTTTGATATTTATGCTCAATGTCTAACTAAAAAAAAGTGCCAAGATATGTTTCTTTTCATTTTCTTTTCAATGCATGTGACAGATTGGAGTAGAAAATCATCATAAAACACAAATGTCGAAACCTTGCATAATATCTGCTCATTCTGTTTACTGACTAAACTATTAGTTTCATCATTTAAGTGGAGCCATTCGGAAGCATTTTTGTCCTCGAATTTTGAGTTTTATCTGAGATTTCTGAGTTTAGATCTCAGAATTCCAAGTTTATATTTTGGAATTCAGTTTTTCTTTTTTATCTTGGAATTTTGAGTATATATCTTGCATTTTTGAGTTTATAGTTCTGAATTCTAATTTTAATCTTGGAATTCTGAGTATATCTCGGAATTCAAATTTTTATCTTGCAAATTTGAGTTTATGTCTTGAGTTTATATTTCGGAATTCAGTTTTTCATCTCAGATTTCTGAACTTATCTTGGAATTTAAATTTTTTATTTTGGAATTCAAATTTTTATCTCGGAATTCTTAGTTTATATCGCATAATTCTAACTTTATCTTGGAATTTTGAGTTTATGTCTCAGATTTCTGAGTTTATATTTCAGAATTCAAACTATTATCTCGGAATTAAAAAAAAATTCCTTTGAATTTTGTGCTTATATCTCGCATTTCTGAGTATTAAGGAATTCAAATTTTTATCTTGGAATTTTGAGTTTATATCTCAGATTTCTGAGCTTGTATCTCGGAATTCTAATTTTTTATTTTGGAATTCTGAGTTTATATTTCGGAATTCAAATTTTTATCTCGGAATTCTGAGTTTATGTCTCAATTCTAATTTTATCTTGGAATTTTGAGTTTATGTCTCGGATTTCTGAGTTTATATTTCGGAATTCAAACTTTTATCTCGGAATTTTTAAAAAAATCCTTTGAATTTTATGTTTATATCTCGCATTTCTGAGTTTATATTAAGGAATTAAAATTTTTATCTTGGAATTTTGAGTTTATATCTCAGATTTCTGAGCTTGTATCTCGGAATTCAAATTTTTTATTTTGGAATTCTGAGTTTATATTTTGAAATTAAAATTGTTATCTTGGAATTCTGAGTTTATGTTTTGAAATTCAAATTTTATCTTGGAATTCTGAGTTTATGTCTCGGATTTCTGAGTTTATATTTCGGAATTAAAATTTTTAATCTTGAAATTAGGAGTATATCTCAGAGTTTATGCCTTTTGAGTTTATATTTCGGAATTACATTTTTTTAATCTCGGATTTCTGAGTTTATATCTCGGAATTCAATTTTTTATTTTTTATTTGGAATTCTGAGTTTATATTTCGGAATTCAAATTTCTATCTCGGAATTCTGTGTTTATATCTCATAATTCTAATTTTATTTTGGAATTTTGAGTTTATGTCTCGGATTTCTGAGTTTATATTTCGGAATTCAAACTTCTCAGAATCTCAGAATTAAAAAAAAATCCTTTGAATTTTATGTTTATATCTCACATTTCTGCGTTTATATTTTGGAATTCTAATCTTTAATCTTGAAATTCGGAGTATATCTCGGAATTCAAATTTTTATCTTGGAATTTTGAGTTTATATCTCAGATTTCTGAGTTTATAGTCCTAGATTAAAATTTTTATCTTGCAATTCTGAGTATATCTCGGAATTAATTTTTTTGTCTTGGAATTTTGAGTTTGTATCTCGGATAAAAAATAATTCAACAAAAAAAGTGCCAAGATAAGTTACTTTTCATTTTATTTTCAATGCATGTGAGTAGAAAACCATCAATAAAACACAAATGTTGAAATGTTACTGACTAAACTATTAGTTTTATCATTTAAGTGGCGTCATTGGGAAGCAGCTGCAGAAAGTTGATCATTTACTGTTTATTTCCCCATAATTACTAGTTTACATGTAAAACGAATCCTGTATATTCACTTTTTCAGTATTGTAGTGACTTTTTACACCACAATTCCGTGCCATCATTTCCTTTCGACCAAAATCTTTTTGCAATGTAAGATTACTTGAATTACTTTTCTGACTCTGATTACTTTCGATCGTTTTGAAGTGAAGTCCTGTGCCTTTGAATGTTGAATCTATGTTAGATGTGGAATGTAAAAAGTGTTGATGAATAGAGCTCATTTTTGTATAAACCGTAAGCGCACTTTTAAGATATTTATACTACTACAGAATTAGGTAGATATGACGTGTCCGAATATGTATGCTACTGAATGCCACTTTATTATTTTTGACCTTTGACAGAAAAGATCCCGATTTGACATTTAAAGACATTTGATTTGGTCCACTTCTATTGGTAGTATCACAAATATCATGATCTTTGGAAGACAAATATTGTTGAATGTAAGTTGTGCTCGTGTTGTGCATTGGTTTTAATAAAATTGTTCTTGTGAAAGCTGGGCTTTGAACTACATATTCATTATTTAGTGTGAAATAAAAAGTATGAGCTTTTCAGATGTATTTTACAGTAGATACTATATATAACCCTTGACAGATTAATACTTAATAAATCAAGCATATTAAACTTTAAGGACACTTCTAACTGCTCGGTTTAATTATTTAAATGCTCTTTTCAGATTCATAAGGCGTCTATTATTTTCCCTTTGAAGAATTTTATTGATCAAACCAAATCAAAACACAGAAGACTGTAGGTAAGCATAAAAAATATGGTTATTTGATATAACATTACTTCTGTTTATAAATATAAGTTCTTATTTATTGCTGGTTTTAGGGTAAAATATGACCTAAACATGCCATTGATAGATTTTTTTAATGTTTTTTGTTTTTGTTTTGTTTTTTCCCACGGAATTAATAAAAATGTTTTAATTGTGACTTTATATTTTGGAATTCAGAATTTTTATCTCTGAATTCTGAGTTTATATCTCACAATTTTGAGGTTATATCTCAAAATTCTGATTTTTATCTTGGAATTTTGAGGTTTATTAATTTTTCCTAGAATTGTGAGAAAAATTCAAAATGTGACCTTTTTTAATTTAGTAAATAAAATAAAATATTGTGACTTTTTATCTTGCAATTCAGATTTTTTTTTTTTTATCTTGGAATTTAAATTTTTATCTTAGAAATTTTAGGTTAATATCTCACATTTTTATATTTTTATATATTTATATTTCGGAATTGTTTTTATCTCGGAATTCTATTTTTTTTTTTTATCTTACAATTCATTTTTTTCACGGAATTAAAAAATGTTTTAATTGTGACTTTAATTGTGAGTTTTTATCTCTGAATTTTAAGGTTATATCTCATTTTGAGTTTTATTATTATTATTTTTTTCGTCACAGCGACCTTTTTTAATTGAGTAAATAAAAAAAAATTAATAGTGACTTTTTCTCCTGTACATCAGATTTTTTTTAGTTTTAATCTTGGAATTCCTATTTTTATCTTGGAATTTTTAATTAATATCTTACATTTCTGAATTTTAGTTTTTATCTCAGAATTCTTATTTTTACTTTTGAATTTTGAGTTTATATCATGCAATTCTGCGTTTATCTCGCAATTCTGACTTTTTTTTCAGAATTAAGAGTGTTGCATCTCAAAATTCAGTTTTTTTTCCCCCACCATGGAATAAAACAGTGTTATAATTGTGACTTTTTATCTTGGAATTTTAAATTTTATATCATAGTTCTAAGTTTATGTCAATTCAGATTTTTTTTTCTTAGAATGGGAGAAAAATTCTAAAGTTTGATATTAAAAGTCACAGCAACCTATTTTAATTTAGTAAAAAAAAAAAAAAAAAAAAAAAAAAAGTTTTAATTCTTACTTTATATACTTTATATCTTGGAATTCTACATTTTTTTATTCCCAAATTCTGAGTTTGTGTCTCACAAATTTGAGTTTATATCTCAGAATTTACAGATTTATCTTGGAATTTTGAATAAATCATAGTTCTAAGTGATTAGACTCATTTTTTTTTTTTATTCAAAATTTTGATGTTGAATTTTTTATTTTTTTAGTTTATATTTCAGGGATTCTTATTTTTATTTTGGAATTTTGAGTTTATATAGCCTATTGCATTTCTGTTTTTTCGAGTTTATATCCCAAACCCAATTAAAACACTGCAGACAGTTGGTAAGGATCATAAAAGATAATTGTCTGATATAACACTGCTTCAGTTTAATGGCAATTTGGAAAAAAAATAAATAATACAACAAAATGATATGCTAACTGGACGTTTGCTACAGTAAGTCTATGTGTAGCATTTATTAATAATATTAACACAGTTTCTGATACATAAGTAACATAAGAAATTGTATGAAGGATAAGTGAAGAATCAGACTGAAATCTTGTTCAGAATCATTTGTCAATATTCACGATTTGAAACAGTACACTTGCATTAGCATTTAGCATTCAGTAGGCTATGTTTTGATCTTTTAGGCCCTTATAGAAGATGATTGCACGTGGTTTTTATTATCCTATCCGTATTATAAATTGCTAACAATGATATTTTAGGAATATAAAGAGGGAATCATTATTAATGTAATATTTATACGGTAATTTTTCGTGCTGTAATACCGATGGAGGCCTGCAGGTGTCGCTGTTTAATCGTCTAAAATGTTAGAACGTTCCCATCAGGCATTAAGGGAAATCAATCTGACTGGAGCAGCAGAACCGCGGGTAAGTCAACACACAAACTCAACTTTTACCAAATAAAATGAAGTAAACTTTGACAGTGAGGAATTATCTGTTACATATCAACTGGATTACTCAAGTGTGTCATTGTTAATGTGGATTATTAAGAGTAAATCAACTCAACAACAACAAACATCGTCTGTCAATCAGCTGATCAGTTTTGGATATACACTCTTTGTCGTTTTTATGTAAAAATGGTTCATTGAAAACATTATAAGTTACACTAAACATATGTCAGTGATTATTTTAAGCATCGCGTTACATGTAAACATCATATTCCCACTGCGGAGGAAACCGGGGCTAGTTGTCACACTTTTTACTTCAGTGAATATTCATTAAATTTGCCTTTTTTTATATATGGACAGAATTTTGGACTATTTTCACTATTATTGGCCATTAAAACGGTTTAACCTTATTATGGGACATGTTGGGACAATTTTCACAATGGAAATTTGTCGATAAAAGGCGTAGTATGAATAAGTAAAGCATTTATGTAACAAAAAAAAAGTTCAGAATAATCTTAAAATGTGAAAAATTAAATATCAAGTAAGTTTTTTGTGAACCGTTATTAGTAAACAAAGTTTAGAAAATGTATAACATTTAAAATGTATGTGACAAGTTGCTCCTCCATCACATTTGTATGAAATACTCTTGTCTAGAGACTATAGTCTGAGTGTGGTTTTATTTATTATTCTTTATTATTATTTTATTCATGTATTTAAATAAATAAATGCATAAATATTTAGCAGTGAGTGCAATTATTATCCGTAAGTATAAAATCCAGCATTTTAATGACATAAAGATATGAATATGAAGTGAAAACACTGTCATTTTGTCAACGTTTTCTAAAGTTATTACATAATTTGGGGTATGTTAAATAATACACTGCCAAAAATAGTGTAGAAACATTTTCACATTTCACAAATATTAATGAATGAATAAATAATAATGGAATTAATATGTTAACATTTAATTGTAAATTAATATATAATCCTATATAATACATTTAATAATAATTAATTATAATAATATATTTAATATGTTAACATTTAATTATGTATTAATATATAATATATTTAGTAATAATTAAAATTATAATTACGAACGCTCTCAAAAAGGATGATCATTTTTAACACATTTTTTGTGTTGACTATTTTAACATGTTTTATGTCTTTTTATGTACATAATTGTCTAACTAACACATCAGTGTGTAGAAAATGAGCAGGAATAACGCAATGAATTAAACATGAAAATTTGAAGTAGAAAGACTGAAATGGTGTTTTTATTTACAACTTTTTTCATAATTATTTTTTTATGTTTATCTTTCTTGTGTTTGTGATACAGACATTATTTTATGCACTGTATTATTATTTTGTATTTATTTATTTTTATGTATGTGATATATTTAGAAGATATTATCAAATGTAGAAATTAATAGTAGTAAATTAATGGTAATAGTTAAAATATAATTTAACTACATTTTTGTTTGGATTATATTGTATTAAATTAATTAGGTATTTATATTTTTTATAATGTTTTGTTTTTAGGAGAATATCAGTCATTTATGTAAAATTGATATGATTTAATTTATGTATATTAAAATTGTATTTATTTTTTAATAATTTGAATTTATAGATTTACAAAAATCTATCATTTTTAAGAAAATTTAATGCATACAAATACTTGATATATTTTCCCCTCTAATGTAAAAAAAGCTTTATTTGAAATACAAAGTAATCATGACGGTTTTATTTTTGCTGATTGAAATAAAATCATTATGTTCCATTGTTTTTTAATAATAATAATACCCTAAAAATTAGTAAATTTTAAAACAAACAATACAAAAAACAATTAAAGACACAGAACACAGAAGTATGTTAATAATGTTGTTTTAATATCCTTTTTAGGAGTGAAGAAGTAGCAAGTAATAATAAATTAAATATGAAATTTTGAAGTAGAAAAACTGAAATAATAAAAATTTTATTTACAACTTTGAAAATAATGTTTATTCATCTTTCTTGTGTTGTTTGTGATGCAGATATTATTTTATGCACTATTATGAACATTGCAAGATTAGATTTACATTTTTTTGAGAATATGTGAATGTGCAAAAGTGCTGTAATGAGCAACAATAATAGTAATGCTGAAATGTATTTTAAAACAAAATGCACATCCTGTGTTGGTGCAGGCATGTTTTGTGCTGGACGTTTGGGATTCAGGCCTTGTGATTTAGATGGACCTCCCATAAAGGACTGAGATGATTAAAACGCTGAGCTTGATCTCAGATTCACACACTCTTGCTCTCGCTCTGAATGCTTGTGTTTTATTTTCCGTCCTGTAGGTCAAATGGCCAAACCCTACGAGTTCAACTGGCAGCGGCCTGTTCCTCATTTCATGCAGGAAGGGACATATTTGGACAGATTTGATGAGGTATGAATATTTATGATTGCTAAAAAAAAATGTATGATATATAAAAATATATATTTGTCCTATGGTAAATCATAAATACACATAGCATATTGTACACATGATTTACCATAGTATACATAAACTATTTAAAATGTATCATATATTTATTTTTTAAAAATAATTTATATGATTTTATTTATGTGTAGTAAATTTTATTTATTTTTAAAATAATTGTTATTTGATATATTTACAACAGTCTATCTTTTTTTAGAGAAATAAATGCAATTAAATGCAAAAACATCTAACATATATACATAAACATATCATTTCACATGTATAATTTTTTATTTATAATTTTTTATTAATATATTTAGAAGATATTATCAGTTGTATAAATTATTATATATAAATTAGTAGTACTAGTAAATTAATATTAATAGTTAAAATATTATTTAACTACATTTTTGTTTTGATTATATTGTATTAAATTAATTTTGTATTTATATTTTTATACTATTTTGTTTTTAGGAGAATATCAGTAATTTCTATATAATTTGGATGATTTTAATTCTGTATATTCAGTTTTAATTATTTTCTAAATAATTTGATTTTATATATTTACAAAAGTCAATCATTTTTAAGAGAATTAAATGCAATTAAATGCAAAAAAATATTTTTATTTATTTATAATAGTTATATTTTATGTTATTTCATGATAATATCATTTCATATGTATATTAAAATGTATTATTTTTTATTTAAAATTCATTATTAATATATATTTAGAAGATGTTATCAAATGTATAAATTAATAGCATTAGTAGTAAATGAATGGTAATAATTAAAATATAATTTAACTACATTTTATTTTTTTTTAATCATTTAAATTTTATATATTTACAAAAATCTGTCATTTTACAGTTTTATTTTTATATTTTCCACTCTAAAGTAAAAAAACTATTTTAATTTTTTTTTTTTTTTTTTTTTTTTTGCTGATTGAAATAAAATCATTATGTTCCATTGGTTTTAAATAATAATAATACCCAAAAAATGAGTCCGTTTTAAAACAATCAATACAAAAAACTATTACAAAACTGCAAATGTTCTAAATGCATTTGATTAAGTAAGAATTTTGTTTTCTATTTAGGGACTTGTGCGTATTTACTCAAGCTAGACTAAATAAAACAAAATTTACAGCTTAGCTGCCCTTAATATAGCATGTTTTATGATATGTTTGGGGTAGCGTGGACTGAACGCCGGTGGCTTTAAACGCAGAGGATACAGTGAACATCTGTGTTCTCAAAGACATTCGTCCCTCGGGAGCATTCGCTCGGCCTGGAGAAGTTTATCTTGGAATAAAAGTTTTCTGGAAGGATGTATTCTCATGAACGACGTGTCAGAGACTGGATCTGAGTTGTTAAAGCGGCGTACAGATTTCCCATGAGGCTCTGAGAGAGCGCTCGGAGGTCTCTCTCTCTATCGATATGAAATGAAACTCATACTTATTTGTTTGTTATCGTTATATCTTTGGCATTATCTCTTGAATGCTTCAGTGGATGGGGATGGAATGCTGATTGTGTTGACATTATGAAGGTGGTTTATTTTACACTGTTTATTTTTTCCCAAGATGCAACAAGGAGCGTTAATTCAGCAGAAGATAAATAGGAAATTTCTTTCTGCCTTCCTAATTGACACAAATAAGGAGTTTCTCATAGCTTCTATCTCAGTGAACTGTCATAGTGCAATGAAATCCTTTAGACATTTATAAAAATAGTACATCCCGGTTTAATGAAGTTGTGATGTCAGAACAAACATGTTTCAGATGTAGCTCAATGTTTATTTCTGCTTTATTTCTGGTGTTTGCAGGATCCGTTTGTCTTTGAATCAAACTGTTTTTTCAAAGTGGATGCTTTTGGATTCTTCCTGACGTGGAAAAGTGAAGGAAAGGTGAGAATGCATCTCAGTTGTCTTTTCTGGAAAATAAGTCAAAAATTGCATTGCTAGGAGAAAAAAAAAAAAAACTAGTTTAGTTGCATTGGTGTATAATTCACATTTTATTATTATATTCAAACTAACATTACATTAGTTTTTTAATTTTGACCTTTTTTACATTTTTGTTTTATTTCATTTTTATATTAGTACATGTGGTTAAACTAAATGACAATTAGAAATGTTCTTGGTGTATAGCTGAAAAAATAAATATTTTATTTAAATTTATTTTATTTTATTAACACTGACTGGTATTTTATTTTTTAATAAAAAGAAGAAAACATTTTAACTAAAATAAAAAAGTAAAAGTAAAAGCAAATTCAAAAGATTAATAAAAAAACTACCACAAAGTATCTCAGTCATGTAAAAAATAACACTTGTATTTAAAAATATTAATAATTTATGTGATTAATAGTTTTTATATTATTTATAAATTTCAGCTGTACACCAAGATTGTTTCTTTTTTGGAAATTTATTAAAGAGATAACTATTATATAAATGTGTTTTTTTATGTTACACTTTTTTTGTCTTTTTTGGGCATTTGTATTTATTTTATACTTTTTTATGATCTTGGTGTATTTCAAATGATCTTGGTTTATAGCTAATAAATTTACCAAAAAAAAAAAAAATTATATATATATTAATATATATGTTTTGGTTTTCATTTTTATTTTTTTTTATTTTATTTTAGTTAAAATGTTAGTCTTTTTGTTGTCTTTTTTGGGCTTTTCTATTTATTACATACTTTTTTTAGCACATTAAACATACTATTATAGTTTTTATTAATGTTTTCAATTTTTATATTTAAAGTTTTATATTATTTTATTTTATTTCTTTTATATTAGCACATCAGGTTAAATTAGATGAAAATTAGAAATGATCTTGGTGTATAGCTAATAAATATAGAAATACAATAATTTTATCTTATAGTTTACAGATAAAATAAAATCACATGTTTTTATTACATATTACAATATTTTATACCAGTCAGTGTTATTTTTTTGCATGACTAGGATAATTGTATTTTTTTTTTGAATAAATGTTTTGAATTGGTTTTAATTTTTTTTTAAATTTTAGTTCAAATGTTTTTTGGGCATTTTTATTTTTTATTTTACTTTCCTAGCACTTTAAATGAAAATCTAAGTTTAAATGCAAGTTAAAAATATATATTTTTTAATGATTTTTATATAATAATTAATTTAATTATTACATTGCATTTAAATTCCTATATTTTTCAGGCTCATACATTTAAAAAACAAACTCTTCTCCTGTAACACAAGGGATTGCGATAAAAGCATGCTAATGTAATTGTGATTTGTTTCATATTTTTATCCTTAGGAAGGTCAAGTATTAGAGTTTTCTCTGATCAACAGCATACGTGATACCAGTGTACCAAAGGTAAAACTATTAATTCAACATGAAACCCAAATGATTTACTTTCTTAATTCCTCTTCCTCATCTTAATGTAAATGATTAATACGTGCACATTATTCCAAAGAAAATAAAGTTGACATTTTATTACCAGCCTTGAAATTGAATCAATTTGACATTAATAAAATAAAGTGCCACTGTGCATTTTTTTGCATGAAATATCTTGCTTTATTCCTCAGGTAAATGTTTTTCGTTAATTCATTTTTCAACCAGACTGACAGCACTTTAATGAACTGTATATTTTGATGAGGTTGAGTTGTGATTTGAGAGCTAATGATGATCTCTGTGTTCATGAACTCAGGACCCAAAGATCCTCTCGGCGTTGGAGGCCGCAGGAAAATGTGAGAGTAACCTGGAGGGCAGAATGATCTGCATATGCAGCGGCACAGACCTGGTGAACCTGAGCTTCATGTACGTGGTCACGCAAAACAGCAGCACTGCTAAGGTAACGTCTGTGCTCTCTAGCTGTGATTAATGATGGAAAACATCATATACAAGCAGAGATAAAAGATGGACTGAGTAATTATTTTGGATGAATCTGTTAAATATGTTTAGAGGTTTTTTAGCCATATTTGGATGCCAGCACTGGTTTTTATGATTTATCACAAAATATTCTAGACTCTCAGTCACTGCATCAACTCTATTTTTAATTAAATTTTTAATTTCTATTTTTATATATCAAACAAAAATCTGTTAAATGATTGGTATATATACATATAAAATATAACAAAATGTCAATGTAACGTTTAATATATAAACAATACATATATAATAAATATGAAAAAATATATTGAAATAAATAAGTATACAACAAAACACTTTATATATAAATAATATTAATTTTGAATATATATAT
The DNA here is from genome assembly GCF_049309525.1 of Garra rufa. Classification (NCBI taxonomy): domain Eukaryota; kingdom Metazoa; phylum Chordata; class Actinopteri; order Cypriniformes; family Cyprinidae; genus Garra; species Garra rufa. The sequence continues at coordinate 4,082,427 of NC_133381.1, read as the reverse complement.
ATATATATATATATATGAAAAAAATATATTTATATAAATTCATAATTATAAATCTAATACATATCTGTTATATAATATAAATCTTTTTATATTTTATTAGATTTAATTTTACTATTATTTAATTGCTCTATTTATTTTATTTTATTAATTCATTCATTTAAATACATAAAATATAATAAAATGTCAATAAAACATTTTATATATAAATAGTATATTATATATATTTATTTTACATATTTTATATAAAGAATAAAGTTACTTTTCGTTTTAATAATATAGTTTTTAACAGTTTGTATTATATTTAATTTTTCTATTTTCTATTATATTTTATATATATCTATTTTATATATATATTAAATTTTCTTTTATAAATGTTCTGTGTATTTTATTAAAATATAAATATTATGAATACACAAATAAATATAAATATATAAACAGTAATAATACATAATAATAATACATAATCATAAAGGAAGGTCATTAAAACATAAAGTGTATAAATTCATAATTATAAATCTAATGCAGTTGTGCATTTTTGATAGTTTTTAAACTGATTTTATTAGATTTTATTACATTTTATTTTATGTATGCATAATCAAGCATAAAAATATATACATTTATAATTATAAATATAATGCAAATCTGTTAAACAATGTACAGTAGTATAAATTTAAATAATTCTAATATAAAATAATTTATAATTTTAAATATATTTAAATTTTTTAATAATTATAATATTAAAAAATATTATATTAAAATATTATAAATAAAAAATGTATATATAAATAATAATAATAATAAATACATTAAAAGAAAAAGAAAAATCTGTCAGATTAAATATAGAAAAAGTGACCGAAGATTCAACCTTTCCCTGAAGGATTTGAGCTGAAGGAAGGTCATCAAACTCGCATCTAATTCCAGCTCCTGACATCCGCCTGTCACTGTGTCCGCCTGTCACCGCTGCCGTGTCTTAAAGCACTGCTGATGTTATCGGCTCCTCTCGAGGGTCCGCTCGTGGCCCCTGGGATGCGTGCACTTGTGTTGAACTAGCAAGCAGCTGCTGCTTGGGGACCATCAGCTGGTCTCGCCCCCGTGTTTTGTCTGAAACATGTGCTTGATTCATTATTAGATTTCTGGGAAGAAAGAGTGTTTGCATTAGGAGAGCATTAGATGTGGCATCCTTTATGTCCTGGAATCCTGTGCAAAAATAGCGCACTCATAAAACCAGGAAAACATGTTTACAAAATGGCAATATGTTTACAGCACATTGTCCACTCGTTCATTCATGCAGCCCTTCAGTCTTCATCATTTAATGGGTTTGTTCCCAGTGCTTCATTTTTAAAGGGTTCAAGCAGAAATGAACGTTTGCTGAAAATGTCGTCATCCTCAGGTCATTCAAGATGCGGATGAGTTTGTTTCTTCATGGGAACAGAGTTGGAGAAATGTAGCTTTCCATTACTTGCTCACCAATGGATGTGAATGGGTGCCGTCAGAACAGCTGATAAAAACATCACAGTAATCCACATCACTCAAAAGCTGCATCTTTAAGATGGTTTTTAGCTAAATTATGTGGTTCATACTTCATAATAACACTTACTCCAGTAATAAAGAAAACATGTACCCACAAAAGTTTTTGAACAGTATGTTTTTTAATGTTTTTAAAGAAGTCTCTTCTGCTCACCGAACCTGCATTTATTTGATCCAAAGTACAGCAAAAACAGTAAAATTCAGAAATATTTTAAAAATTTAAACCAAGTGATCATAAACACATTTATAATGTAAAAAAATCTGTTAAACCAGAAAAAATATGTATTTATTTTTAGAACTAGTTTACTTATTTTAATATAAAGAGAAGTTTTAATCTTAGTTTTTTAACATTTTTATTAGATTTAATTTTACTATTATTTAATTTTTCTATTTTTATATATAAAACACAAACTGTTAAATGCTTGAATGATTTATATACATAAAAATATAACAAATATACAATTTTATATATAAATAAAATAAATATAAAATATATAAAATATGTAAAAATATATGAAAATAATTAAATAAAAAGTATATAAATTCATAATTATAAATAATACAAATCTGTTATATAATAGAAATCTTTTTTTATATTTTTAACAGATTATATATATATATATATATTTATATCTGTTAAACTAGAAAAATTTTGATTTATTTTTAGGATCAAGAATTTGATTTCTATTTATCAAAGAAACCTTAAAAAATTTCCTCAGCTGTTTTCAACATAATAAAAATAATAATAAATGCTTTTCTGAGAAGGATCATGTGACTGGTAATGAAGCTAAAACTTCAGCTTTAAAATAACAGGAATAAATTACATTTGAAAAAAATATTAAAATAGAAAGCAGTTCTTTTAAATAGTAAAACTATTTAAAAAATGTACTGTTATTGCTGTACTTTGGATCAAATAAATGCAAGCTTGGTGAGCAAAAGAAACCTTTGACTGATTGAGGAAGCATTATTAAAAATTACAGACTCATATTTTATCCGTTTGAAGTTAAAAATGTCTTGATGGATTTGTGTCTTACAAACACGCAGCTTTTGTCTTCTCAAGATACTTACTTGTGGACTCTCATTCCGACGGCACCCATTCACATCCATTGATGAGCAAGTGATGCAATGCTGCATTTCTCCAAATCTGATGAAGGAACAAACTCATCTACATCTTGGATGGCCTGAGGTTTTGCATTTTTGGGTGAACTATTTCTTTAATTAAACATGTGAATGAGTAAAGTATGCAACTCCAAGGTTATGGGTTCGATTCCCAGAAAATGCATGAACTCAGAAGTACTATTGATTTGTCTTTCTGAGAAACGAAAATCTGAAGCAAAAATCTTATTAATATATTAGCTTGTTTTGGTTTTGTATTTTGGTTCAGTCATGTTGGTCATAAAGAGACTCTCTGACATTTCTAGTTTTACTCTCATATTTGCTTGTGTGCTTGTTTGCAGCAATGGACGGATGGTTTGCGGTCACTGATTCAAAACTCTCGAGCGAATAACGTGTGTCCGATGACCTGCCTGAGAAAACAGTGAGTGCCACCACAGCCATAAATCACTGGAGCGGTTTTTAGCCTGTTAAACTGCTGTGTGTCAAGCCACTTTTCACATTACATGAAGTATTCAAGGAAATGATTCAGCTGGCAGCCGCGTTTCTGACTCATTGCTACTACGAGCTAATTGCCCAGGAAAAGACATTTTCTTTAAATGAATGTTCAAAACAAGTTAAGCTCAATCAGCAGCGTTGATGATGTGCTGTCAATTATAGCAGATAAATACTTTTCTATCATTCCTCGGTTGAAAAACAAGCAAAATTCTTGTTTACAGTAATGCATGAATAATTAAAGTCTATGAGACAAGACATTACAAATGATTTCATTGCACATATTAATTCCTGAGGCAAATATGTGTAATATAAGCTGTTTTTTCTAACCTAGAATATTTTTTGCTTACATATTCAGTGTTTGTCCTTTGCTTGTGTTTGGATTTATTTTTTACAGTTGGATGCGGTTGTCATTTTTGACCAATGTGAATGGAAAAATACCCGTCAGGAGGTACTTTGAGTTTTGATATTTGGTAGATGTCATTACTAGATCACTTCTTAATATATTTTACAGTCACTATTAGTTATACAGTGTGCAAATTTGTGTATTTGGCTACTTAAGTTACACTTAAACATGTCTGAAAATCACACTTTTATATGCTGCTTGTCTTAAGTTTGTAGTAATTAAGATATTTTTGAATGAAGACTGCATTTATTTGATATAAAAGTACAGTAAAACCATTATGATATGAAACATTATAGCTGTTTTTATCATTGATAAAAATCATAAATGTTTCTTGAGCAGCAAACCAGCATATTAGAATGATTTTTGAAGCATCATGTGACACTGAAGCCTGGAATTATGTTGCTGAAAATACAGTTTTGATCACAAAAATAAATTACATTTTACAATATATACACGTAGAAAACCGCTATTTTAAATTGTAATAATATTTCACAATTTTACTATTTTTACCATATTTTTAATCAAATAAATGCAGTCTGGATGAGCAGAAGAGACTTCTTTCTAAAGAATTCAAATATCTTAATCAGTACATTATATAAAGATTTGTGACCATGCACCACAAAACAGTCATAAGGGTCAATTGAAAAATAATTAAGATTTATACATCTGAATAAATGTATGGTTTGTTAGAATAGGACATACAACTATTTGAAAATCTGTAATTTGCGGGTGCAAAAAATCGAAATACTGAAAAAATCGCCTTTAAAGTTGTCCAAATGAAATACTTAGCAATGCCTATTACTAATCAGAAATTAAGTTTTGAAATATTTATGGTAGAAAATATCTTCATGAAACGTAATCTTTCATTAATATCCTATTGATTTTTGGCATAAAAGAAAAATCAGTCATTTTGACCCATACAATGTATTTTTGGCTATTGCTACAGATATACCCGTGCTACTTAAGACTGGATTTGTGGTCCTAAGTCACATTTAACATAAAGTAGGTTGATTAGTTTGAAATGATTAAACAGTAGTTCTAGTGAGAAACAATACTTGGTGTAATGAAGGAAGTTCACACGTTTAAAAGCGTCTTGTCCATCTTTATAATCAGTGAATGTGAATGATTTTCTGCAGTATCACACGAACCTTTGCCTCGGGCAAAACAGAAAAGGGTATTTTCCAGGCGCTGAAGGATCTCGGTTTACCCAGTGGAAAGGTAATTTTTAACAGCACTTATCTTTCTCCCAGATATCCTCAAATAAATGGAGAACCAGGATGGAGATATTAATGATGATATAATTGTAATGCAACGCCACACATAAGTCTATATATAGTTGTGAACCACATGCCTTTTAGTGATGACAGTGAACTAAATACTACTGTTTTTTGAATGCGTTGTACAAAATATGTAAAATATAAGAAATTAAATAACATTTAGTTGAGGTCAAAAGTTTACACCCCCTTTCAGAATCTGCAATATATTATTATTTGACCAAAATAAGAGGGATCATATAAAATGCATGTTATTGTTTATTTAGCACTGACCTGCATAAGATATTTCACATAGATGTTTACATATAGTCCACAAGAGAAGATAATAGTTGTATTTATAAAAATGACCCCATTCAAAAGATTCGTAATGCTATGTTGTTACCTGAATGTTCCACAGCTGTGTTTTTTGTTTAGTGATAGTTGTGCATGAGTCCCTTGTTTGTCCTGAACAGTTAAACTGCCTGCTGTTCTTCAGAAAAATCCTTCAGGTCCCACAAATTCTTTGGTTTTCCAGCAATTTTGTGTATTTGAACCCTTTCCAACAATGACTGTATGAGTTTGACATCCATCTTTTCACACTGAGGACAACTGAGGGACTCAAATACAACTATTACTGAAGGTTCAAACGCTCACTGATGCTTCAGAAGGAAATGTATTTTTTTATATTTTATATATGTAACATTTTCTATACTTTTATAAATCTAAAACAGAATTTTTTTAAGTAAAATTGAAAAAATGCAATAATTACATGCTATATTTGTGGTCACATGACTTCTTTATTTTGCATGTTCTTGTCTGCAACTTGCATACATAATGCAGGGATAGTTTGTATAAAATGGTAGTGAAGATAACCTTTGGTTATTAATTTTTATTTACGAATTGCAACCCATCCAGTTGGTTTGTTTCTGATTGGAGGACACTTGTTTTATGTTAATGTCTTTTAACAGAACGATGAAATTGAGCATGAGATCTTCACCTTCGACAAGTTCTACAGCCTCACACAGAAGATTTGTCCAAGAACCGATATTGAAGTGCTGTTCAAAAAACTGTAAGCAATAAGCATGCAACCTTAAATATAAGGCATTAGTATTTAAAATGTATGAATTCAACAAGATACAATGCAAAAAATGCTTTTCTTACTTATATTTTTGTTTAGTTTCCAGCCAAAATATAAATTCTTTAATAAAGAAGGATTTTCTAGACAAGTAAAAAATATTTTCTTGTTTTCAGAAAAAAAAGTCAAAATTAAGTGAGGTTTTGCTTAGGACAAGCAAAATAATCTGTTTTATAAACAGTGGATTTTATCTATAATATTCATCATAACATCAAATTAACTATGTTTTCATAAAGTGCCCCTGTTATGCTATTGGAAAGGTTCATAATTTGGTTTCTGGAGTTTATAAACAGCAGGTTTACATTCATGCAAGGTAAAAAAAAAAAATGGTTCTAAATGTGCATTATTTCTCAAAGACTATTCAAAGATATATCTTTCCAAACCTCTCCTTTACATGAGGCTCCTCTGCTCTGATTAGTCCGATGTCCCAGTCTGTTGTGATTGGTCAACTTATTGATCCATGCTTTATCAGGACTACTCCAAGTAATAACAACAACAAACATTCTGTATTATTCCATACACATTTCTAGACAATAGCAGGCCCACAGCTGATTAGCTGTGTGTACAAAACACAACACACAAAACGACAAGGAGGAGCAAACTGGTCCAAACAAACTGGGCACTGACTCATCTTTCAAGGACAACCGTTTTACAATGCGTTGAATTTAGGAATATAGTTGAATAGTTGAATATAGGACAAAAAAATTAATTTCTGTTTCCTGCTCACTAAATTTCTCATACATAAACAAAAAAAATCTGGCTCTAATTCTCTTTTTTCTTAATTCAAAGTTGATTTAGATAAATATATGGAAATTATTCAAAGCTCTGTTAATCCTGTAGGATTAACATTTGTATTCATCCTATGTCCTTTAACGGTGTAAATGTGTTTATTTAGGTTTTTTTAACCTGACAACACATCCCTTACTAAAAAACAAAAAAAACAAAAAACATGGTTAACCATAGTTAAACCAACTAACTACAAAGTAGCCATGGTTTTGTTTTGCTTTGCAATCCATAGTTGAATCATGGAATTTGTAGTAAAATTGTGGTAATACAAAAACATGGTTATTACACTTCTACTATAGTAAAACCATGGTTAATTTTATGGGATTTTAAATTAGAATTTGTAGTAAAATTGTGGTAATACAAAAACATGGTTATTACACTTCTACTATAGTAAAACCATGGTTAATTTTATGGGATTTTAAATTAAATTTAGGGATTTGTATTTGTGTATACTTTGTATTATTCACAAATACACAATCCGAAGTCCCAATCTGAATCAAATGATTCACAATAGGCAATCCGAAGTCCCGTTCTGAATCAAATGATTCACAATACACAATCTGAAATCCTGATCTGAATCAAATGATTCACAATACACAATCCGAAGTCCCAATCTGAATCAAATGATTCACAATTCGCAATCCGAAGTCCTGATCTGAATCAAATGATTCACAATAGGCAATCCGAAGTCCCGTTCTGAATCAAATGATTCACAATACACAATCTGAAATCCTGATCTGAATCAAATGATTCACAATACACAATCCGAAGTCCCAATATGAATCAAATGATTCACAATACGCAATCCGAAGTCCTGATCTGAATCAAATGATTCACAATTCGCAATCCGAAGTCCTGATCTGAATCAAATGATTCACAATAGGCAATCCGAAGTCCCGTTCTGAATCAAATGATTCACAATACACAATCTGAAATCCTGATCTGAATCAAATGATTCACAATACACAATCCGAAGTCCCAATATGAATCAAATGATTCACAATTCGCAATCCGAAGTCCTGATCTGAATCAAATGATTCACAATAGGCAATCCGAAGTCCCGTTCTGAATCAAATGATTCACAATACACAATCTGAAATCCTGATCTGAATCAAATGATTCACAATACACAATCCGAAGTCCTGATCTGAATCAAATGATTCACGATACATGATCCGAAGTCCCGTTCTGAATCAAATGATTCACAATACGCAATCCAAAGTCCTGATCTGAATCAAATGATTCACAATACATGATCCGAAGTCCTGATCTGAATCAAATGATTCACAATAGGCAATCCGAAGTCCCGTTCTGAATCAAATGATTCACAATACACAATCTGAAATCCTGATCTGAATCAAATGATTCACAATACGCAATCTGAAGTCCTGATCTGAATCAAATGATTCACGATACATGATCCGAAGTCCCGTTCTGAATCAAATGATTCACAATACGCAATCCAAAGTCCTGATCTGAATCAAATGATTCACAATACATGATCCGAAGTCCTGATCTGAATCAAATGATTCACGATACATGATCCGAAGTCCTGATCTGAATCAAATTATTCACGATACATGATCCGAAGTCCTGATCTGAATCAAATGATTCACAATACGCAATCCGAAGTCTCAATCTAAATCAAATGATTCACGATACATGATCCGAAGTCCTGATCTGAATCAAATGATTCACGATACATGATCCGAAGTCCTGATCTGAATCAAATGATTCACGATACATGATCCGAAGTCCTGATCTGAATCAAATGATTCACGATACATGATCCGAAGTCCTGATCTGAATCAAATGATTCACAATACGCAATCCGAAGTCCTGATCTGAATCAAATAATTCACGATACATGATCCGAAGTCCTGATCTGAATCAAATGATTCACAATACGCAATCCAAAGTCCCAATCTGAATTAAATGATTCACAATTAGCAATCTGAATGACTCACTTGATTTGGTTTGTCTGTTCCTCCGCTTTTGAAGTGAATGTTCAATTTAACATTATGTATTGTAATAAATATTTGAGTAATGATTGTTGTATCTGATTGTATTAGTCTATATACAGTGATAGTCAACATAAAAAAGGAAATGGGAGAAGCAGTTTAACACAAAACAGCTGAAAAACAAAGAGGGTACATAATGGGGCACTTTAATATAATGTTTTAAAAAAACTTTATTTTGAATGCAAATACCTTCTCATTAATGAACTACAGTAGTTTACTCTCATGTTTGGCCTTTTGTGTGAATGAATACTGTTTTGGAAGCATTTTTCCCAGGGGTTGCACAACATTAAACTAAACATTGTTGTATTTAATCATGCATTGCCTAAGGAGCTTGAATATTAAACCATTAATCTAACTAGACTCACTGAGAAACATTGAGTAAAATGTGCTGCGTAACCTCCAGTCAACTTGAAACATGAATGAAACATGAATAATGTCATTGATAAATCATTTATAATAACACAAGAGGCATAAATTAAAGGAATGGCTCACCCAAAAATGAAAATTTCCTCAAATTAAATGAAAATGTCCTCAACCTCAGGCCATCCTAGATGTAGATGAGTTTGTTTCTTCATCAGATTTGGAGAAATGTAGCATTACATCACTTGCTCACCAATGGATGTGAATGGGTGCCGTCAGAATGAGAGTCCAAACAGCTGATAAAAACATCACAGTAGTCCACAAGTAATCCACACCACTCCAGTCCATCAGTTAATGTCTTCTGAAACCAAAAGCTGTGTGTTTGTAAGAAACAAATCCATCATTAAGACGTTTTTAACTTCGAACCGTTTCTTCTGGCCAAAATATGAGTCCATAATCCTTAATAACACTTCCTCGAGTGAAAAAGTTCATCCTCTTAGAACTGTTTTCGACTCACTAAGAAACATAGATGCATCAAATTTGGAGAAATGTAGCATTACATCACTTGCTCAACAATGGATGTGAATGGGTGCCGTCAGATTGAGAGTCTAAACAGATCATAAAAACATCACAGTAATCCACATCACTTCATTCCATCAGTTTTCACAGAAGAAAGTAGTAAATTTAGCAATTCTTTATTTTTGGGTGTACTGTTCCTTTATGAAAGTAAATAGTAAATTCAGAAACATTAAATTTTCTTGTGTCGTCTGCTTTCTTTTCAGCAGGGGAGACAAAAGCGATTATTTAAGCGTGGACCAGTTAGTCCACTTTCTGAACGAAGTAAGTAATGGTTTCCTTTTTGCATGTCTTATTCCAGGACAGCGTGTTTATTTAGCAGTCTGTAAAGTTCCTTCACGTCTGCATGCGATGAAAATCGAATGTTAGCCTGAATGACAGAATATCCCAGTTTAAAACATTAAATCAACCATTATTAAGACTTTTGTGTCTGTTATGTGTCTTTTGCTCTTTGAAGTCTTGGGTCTTCAATCTCTGTTGTTTTATTTAACATTTCTCTTCTCTTCTACTTCTTCAAAGAAGCAGCTTAATTTAACAAGAGCTGTTCCTTTTGTTTAACTTCGTGCATGTGTTTATTAAACAAAGATGCTTTTAACAAATTACACGGGTTCCTTGACCTAGTTAAGTAACCTTGGGTTTTGTTTTCTTGCATAGAATCAGAGAGATCCACGTCTGAATGAAATACTCTTCCCGTTCTTCGACTCTAAATGTGCTTTTCAAATCATACAGCGATATGAACCTGATGACAGACTGAGGAGGAAAGGTGTGTCTGATGTCTTTTTGTCTTTTATTATTCTTGTTTATTACCCAGCTCTCTGGAATACTTTATTCTGATGAAATGCACACAGGTGTTTCAGTCAAATAATTTTATATATAATATATTGTTATTTAGAAAACTATTTAAACTATTTAAAAGTTATAAATATTTACATGCAAAATAAAATATCTAAAATATAAAAGAAAGAAAGATATATATATATATTTTTTTTCTTTTTTTTTTAAATATTTGTGTATAAAAATATTTAAAAATGATGCATATTCAATTCATAAATAAATGTTTACACAAAAAATAGAGTATCTAAAATAGAAAACAAATAAATAACAAACAAATAAATAAATAATGTTAAATTAATTGATTTAATATATATAAAGTATTAAAAAATATATAAAATAACAGTATATTATTTATATTTAAAAAAAAAAATATATATATATATATATATATGTATTAAAATAATATTTAATGTTTATAAAAATATAAAATGCTAAATATGTTTATATAAATATTTACATACAAAATAAAATATCTAAAATATAAAATTAATAAAGAACAAATAAATAAAAATAAAATATAATATTTTGTGTTTGTGTGTGTGTATATGTGTGTGTGTGTGTGTGTTTGTTTGTGTGTGTGTGTGTATATATATATATATATATATATATATGAAAAAAGTGTATATATATAAATAAATATTTGTGCACAAAATAAATATCTAAAATATAAAACAAATAAATAACAATATCAATATGTAATACGATATCTATATATAAAGTAATAAAAAATAAAAAATATGTTAATATATATACAAAAAAAAAAAAAATTATTAAATGATAAATTATTTCTGTGACAAGGCATCGTTTAGTTATATCCAGTATATCCAAAACAACCTATCAGGTAATTTTGGAGTAATCTTGGAGTGCCATCTAGTGTAGAAGTACAGTAACTTATGTTTATGTCAATTGACAGATTTAGATCAATTAAAGGACTGTCTTGAACATCTCATTCATAAACGCATGAGTAATGAACGGATGTATGTCTTTGTGCAGGTCTGCTGTCGTATGACGGGTTCTGTCGGTATCTGATGTCTGATGAAAACGCTCCTGTGTTTCTGGACCGGCTGGAGGTTTATCAGGACATGGATCATCCACTGTCTCACTACTTCATCAACTCGTCTCACAACACCTACCTGACCGGCAGACAGTTTGGAGGGAAGTCGTCAGTGGAGATATACAGACAGGTGCTGCTTACTGGATGCAGGTATTAATTTTTGCCTGTTTCATTTTTCCCACTCAGAAATGTGTGGGGAATTCAGAAGAGTCAGCAAGTAACACACTGAATATATAAAAAAAATAGGTAGAAAGACTAGATTTTTTGGTAAAAAGTACTCCTAAAAAAAAGTACAACTTCAAAAAAATGTTTTTATGGTTTAGAATGTTAAATAATAAACCTAAAAACTGAATTATTAGTGACATTTTTCACTCCAGAAAGTTTTTACTTACTTGACTTACTTTTTAAAACATAAGCTCAAATTATGGTTTAATAAAAACAACCCTTCTGTTTGTTATTATACTTATTTATTTGAATAAATATGCATTTCTCTCTTAACTTGCGTATGAGTGTGCATACATTTTTTAAATGTAGGTTTGCTTTATTCATTATAAAATTACAATTAATTGCAAAATATTTTAATACATATGTAAATAAACCTACAAATTGTCTGATTTAGACATAAGACATGGGATTTGAGTTTAGTAGAGTCTGTTAAGACAGATGCATAATGCATGGTTTCTGAATCGGATTTATTTCTTTATGTATTTATCATGCAACACTTTCATGAATAATTTTCTTTAAAAACACATTTTATTGCATCAATATGAGATTAACTGCTAATTAACTTTATTACATTGAGAAATACCATTCATCAACTCAGATTCGTACATTTTCAAATGATTGTACATTTATTAATATAGCAGTAAAGTAATATATATTATTTGAGAATACCTTATCAATTAGCTTGCAGATATTATAAAGTCTTGCTAAATATTTATGTATATTTTTTGGGGGGTAATTTTTTTTTTTTAATAAGTAACACTTATAATAAATTTATATTTGAAAATAAGAGTCTTATAAAGTTTATGTTAAATGGGAAAAAAGGCAATTTTGTATGATTGTGCAAAATTATAAAAAAAAGTTATTTTTTATTTTATTTTATTTTTTGCAGCATGCATTTAAAAACTAAACCTAAGATGGATGCAAATCGTCAATCTTTCTGAGTTTTTATTGCTAAAAGTGTCAGGAACACGTGTTGTATCATTTTATTGGCAGGTGTGTTGAGCTGGACTGCTGGGATGGAAAAGGTGAAGACCAGGAACCCATAATCACCCACGGCAAGGCCATGTGCACAGACGTCCTCTTCAAGGTGAACACAAACACAGAAAGCTTTATTCAGTGTATGCATTCAGAATCAATGTTTTGTGTTTCTTTTGCAAAAGAATCTTACGTGATTTCTCTGGAGCTTGAAATAGTCAATTAAATGTATCTGTATTAATGCTGTAGCCTGAGAAACATTTACAGTATGTTATATGCAGGACGTCATTCAGGGAATAAAAGAAACAGCCTTCCTGACATCAGAGTATCCTGTGATTCTGTCCTTCGAAAACCACTGCACGTATGTATGCACTTAGATATTTATCCAGTTTCTTATTAATATGTAATTATGGTCATTTAAAGCGATAGTTCACCCAAAAATATTTATTTTTTAAAAATGTTCTCATCCTTAAACCATCCAAGATGTAGATGAGTTTGTTTCTTAATCAGATTTGGAGAAATGTAGCATTGCATCACTTGCTCACCAATGGAAGTGAATGGGTGCCGTCAGAATGAGAGTCCAAACAGCTGATAAAAACATCACAATAATCCACATGTAATTCACACCACTCCAGTCCATTAATGAACATCTTAAGAAACCAAAAGCTGTGTTTTTGTAAGAAACAAATCCATCGTTAAGCCATTTTTATCACTTCAAACTAGTGTTGCACGATATACTGGTACAAAAAAAGGTATTGCGAAACCTTACTTTAAAAAACGGTACGATTCTGCGTTTTACTACAGTAGTACTAGTACTTTAAGAAAGCTTTTGGAGAAATACCATTCTCATATCATATACAAACAGACAGCAACCCTTCAAAAAAAGTTTAACTTGACAGAAATATTACTTAATGTAATGATAGTACTACTACTACTAATTAAAATATTATTAAAACAATATTTAAGGAAAATTTACCAGAACAATTATTTACCAGAATTTATTTACAAGACAGTATTTCTGAAAAAAAAAAAAAAAAAAAAAATATATATATATATATATATAATAATAATAATAATAATATATAATTATTTTTAAAGTCTAATCAATATTTATAAATTAATTGGACATGCTTTTGATTATTAAAATGTAATGAAACTATTAAAATGGAATGCAAAATATTTATAGAAAACAGATTCACAGAATTTGATCAAAATAAAATTGAATTTGAGAAAAATAAATGTATTTTATAGGGCCTTAAAATGTAATTTTTGTTAAACTTTTAAGAAACTGCTGATAAATCGTGTGCATTTCATGATTTCAATTAATTAAATGAAATCAATTAATTATACATTATAATTTTTTAATGTAACCCTTAAAATAGTCTAGAAAAATTGCAAACGGGAAAAACGGAATTTGGAAATCAAACAAATTTCATAGGTCTCTATTCAGTTAATTTGTGTCTGTTTTATCGTATTTGTCCTTTAGTTTTTTACTTGCATCTATGTTCTTATTTATTAATAACAAAGATAAAATAACGAAAACATTTTGAAATAAAATTACTAATTAAAAATTACTGATCTGTGTAGATATCTCTCTCCAGACCATTTTTTTCACTGGAAAAAGTGTTATTATGGATTAAAAATGTCTTCATGATGGATTTGTTTCCTACAAACACACAGTTTTTGGTTTCAGAAGACATGAATTGATGGACTGGAGTGGTGTGGATTATTGTGATGTTTTTATCAGCTGTTTGGACTCTCATTCTGACGGCACCCATTCACATCCATTGGTGAGCAAGTGATGAAATTACATATTTCTCCAAATCTGAGGAAGAAAAAAATTATTTTAGATCTCGGATACACTGTGAGTGAGTAAAAATTCATCAAACTTTCATGTTTGTGTGAACTATTCCTTTAATAATTACGAAAGAAAAGCACAATATGGTTTCACCTGTGCTATGTTTCTCTCAGGAAACATCAGCAGTATAAACTGGCGCGCTACTGCGAGGACATTTTTGGGGATTTCCTCCTGAAACAGCCGTTAGATGATTTCCCGGTGTGTTTAATTACACTTTAAATCTGTATTATATTGTGTGTTTATTCCAAAGCTAAAATTTCCTCCTTTCTGTCTCAGATGGAGGCCGGATGCCCGCTGCCATCTCCAAATGACCTCAAAGGAAAAATCCTCATTAAGAACAGAAGATTAAAACCTGAAGTTGAAAAAAGTAGTGATATGAATCACTTTCATGTGTTCACCACATACATTTCAACCAGTTAATACAGTTAAATCATGTTAAAGTTAAAGTACCTATGGTATTTTGGAAGTAACTACAGTAAATATTTGCATTTGTATTTGGGAAGAAGTAGTTATCAAGCTCCTAAAACTCATAAAAAGTGATGTATTTTTTTACGTTTTGTCAAACAGAACAGCTGGAGCATTTCAGGAAGCACATGGAGGCTGGAGAGCCGAGCGTCTCCACAAACATGTCTGAAGATGAGAATGAGGAGGAGATGGCTACCGGTGAGGAAGAGTCGTTAAAATGCAAAGCACATCTATTAATTAATTGCTTGGTTGCAATACGGTTTTGCACCGCATTTAAAACTAAAGGTCTAATCTGTTTCCTTGCATACTAAGAACAAAAGATGGGTTTATTCAAAGCGTCTTACATTGCGTTCAGGCTATTCATTTTTCAATTAATGCATTGTCATAATCTGTTTACATTTAATGCTCTGTGTGTGAAACTATTACAAATGATTTTAGTTACAGGCTGGAAAAGCACAATATTCTGGATATTTGTTATAATTTAGATGTTTGTGGTTATTTTTCAGTCTCTCACAAACCTTTGTTGTTGTCATTAACAAAGTATATATTAAAAAAAGAGCATTTTCTATTAATTAAATTAAAGCGGAATAAATAAATAAATAAATATTAAAAATTAAAACTTTATAAAAAAATAAAAAAATTAACATTTAAAAAATAATTAAATAAAAAAAATAAAAACGTAACTTTCAAAAATTAATTGAACTAAATTAGTACTAAAATGACTCAAGTTTAAACTGAAATAAAGCTAGATAGAAATATTAATAAAAAACTTTAGAAAAATGTACTTAAACATAAACTAAAATAAAAATTATAACAGAAAATGGAAAAATACTATAGCCAAAATAAAATATAAAAAAAATTAAAACTTAAATTTAAATAAAAATTAAATATTAAAACTTTATTCAAAAATTAAACTAAAAATGGTACAATTTAAAATAATCAAAAAAGTAAAATTTAAAAAAATGAAAAATGTAAAAAAAAAAAAAAAAAATACATTTTAAAAATTAATTTAAATAAAATTAGTTTGAGTATTAAAATTACTAAAGTTTAAACTGAAATAAAAACTGAAATAAAGCTACATAGCAATATTAATAAACATTTCTTAAAAATGGCGAAAGCACAGAAAAATTTACTAAAACAAACTAAAAATGATAACAGAATGTACTAGAGCTGAAATAAAATATTTTAAAAAACTATGCTTATTTTACATTTCTAATTTTTGTTTAGTTTAATATACATAGATACGCAGTAAAAACTTAAAGTAAAAATGAATAAAAAACAACAACAAAATACAAATGACAAAAACAGAGCAACAATATTATATTACTAATACTTTTACAAAAATGAACTAATAATAAAAATAATAAATAACAAAAATAACTTAAAGTCTAAAAATAAAAGCTTAATTTAAACTATTAAGATTGTTATTATGATTGGCTAACGATCTTGTGTATTGTTTCTACATTGTGTTTTGCAGTATTGCATTAGTCTTTTATCCAAGTAATGAAATGTACTTTTAATCTGTAGCAGAGCTGCTAAACGAAGCTCATCCTGAGCGGATTCACGGATGTCTGATCGCTGAGGAAGAGATTCGTGAGGAAGAGGCACTCCGAACTAGAAAGGTCCTTACACCATTTTTACATAATCTGCAAAGGTTCACGTCACTCCAAACAAGTCTACTCTTGTTGAAGAATATTAATGCAGCATTTTTACATGCAGTGACAGTTCATGGTGGCGTACAAGAACATACGCTATATTTATTTGCTTTTATGGTGCTTTTATCATTGGTATTTTACTATCATTGATATACTATTATAGTTGTTATTAATATTTGGATTCTAAAAGTTATTTGCACTATATTTATTTGCTTTTATGGTGTTATATTATAGTCTTTATTAATATTTAGAATTTTTATTTTTTTCATGTTTTATATATTTTGATGTTTTCGCTACTCATTTTAATTTGAGTATTTTTTGTAGTTTTAAAGTTTTTTTTATACTTGTATTATATAAATGTAATATTTATATTACAAAATATATTATTTAATTTTTTAATTTTATTGTTTGTATTTTTGTTACGTGCTTTCATCTTTTTTCTTTAAAGATGACTATTTTCACTTTTAATTTTAGTTTATTTTTTTGTAATTTTACTATTTTATTTGCTTTTATATTTATAATTGTTTTTTTATTTTTTAATTATTTAATATTTAACATTTTAGTAATGTTATGTCCTTTTGTCATGTAAATATTTTTATATTACTATTTTCAGTGTTCATTTTAATATTTATAATAATTACGTATAATATAATAATATATAATACATTTTATAAATATTTAGTTTTTTTTTTTACATTTTTCATTTTTGTTTTAAAGAGTTAGTAATTTTTTGCATTTTGACATTTTCATCAGCTTTTTTAATGTTAAATGTTTTTTGTTGTTGTTGTTTTTGTTTTTTAAATTTCATTTCAGTTTTATTTTTATTTCTGTAAGTTTTTTGTTTCATTTTCAAGTAAAACCAAACAAAAATGAGAGGTGTTGGCAACTAGCTTTTTTATATATTTACAGATGTTTTTATTTATTTAAACAAAAATATTTTTATGTTTTTAGTTTTAGTTATTGATTAAAAAAAACAAACTTGTTTTTCACAGAAATGAAGGCGTGTGGGTAAACTATTGCTTTGATCTTTTAAAGAAGTTATCATTTCTTTGCATTTTTAAAACTGGCCCCAGTTTGCTTTATTACTTTATTGCTTCTGACAGTTTTTCTTCTTCAAAGAGCAAGAGAAATGGAGACAATGACGAGTTTTTGTTATTTGGTGAGGAGTGTCATGAATTAACACAGACTTCACTCCAAGCCTTTTATCATGATAATGGCCTGAAGAAGCTTTTATATTTCTGCCAGATTTACCCATTACTGTCTTCTCGCTGTCATCCACATGCATAAAGAAACACCGTAGTGCTGCAAACTTCAGAGTCTGTATTGAGAACTGAAACTGGTTTGCAATGCAAACTTAGGGTTAGAGATTTGAACAAACATTTAGTATTATTTTATGAATGTTTTTAATAATGTTTTGTCACAGGCTGATGAAACAAATGTGGCTGATGAACAAGCACTGATTGAGTCGTACACGTATGTGGCGGCCACTACTAACATCCACCCGTATCTGTCCAATATTGTGAACTATGCTCAGGCCGTCAAGTTCACCAGCTTTGATGAAGCCGAAGGCAAGTACATTTTTTGCACCAAAATGGCAATATTTAGGACTGAATCATGCTCGAGCAAAGTATGTCAACACCTGTGTTATTTTATTATTTTGTCTGTAGTGTTATTTATATATATATATATAATTGTTTTATATTGTATAGCTAGTTATTTTATGTGTATTTGTCATTTTTAAATATCTTTTAAATTTTTAAATATCTTAATTTTTTTTTAAGATTTCATTTATTTAAAATATTTAATTGATATGTTTTTATATTTGTTTTATTTATATTAATATATATATTATATATTTACATAGTTTAGATATAAATTTTACTTTATGTGCTTTTGTTATTTTATTTGCTTTTATATTTTATATATATATATATATATATATATATATATATATATATTTACATAGTTTTTATAAATTTTATATAATATAAATTTTATTTTTTTTCGTAATTGTGTTGTGTGGTCTCTTTGTACTATTTTTAATTTAGTTTGTTGTGCTTTCTCATTTTATTTTATTTTACTTTTAATTTTTGTAATTTTTTTTGTAATTTCACTATTTGTTTTTGTTATTTTATTTGCATTTATATTTAGAATTTTTTATATTTTATAGTGTTCTTTTTTGTTATGTGCATGTCATTTTATATATATATATATATATATATAATAAAAATGATTTTTTTTAATTATAGTGTTTTTTTAGTAATGTTGTTATGTGCTTTTGTTTTTTATTTGCTTATTTTTTTATTTATTTAGAATTGTTTTATATGTTATAGTTTTAATTTTTAGTTATTTTGTAATTAGCATTTGTCATTTTTTAAGTCTTTTAAAAATATTTTTAATATTTAATTTTTTAGTAATGTTGTTATGTGCTTTTGTTATTTTATTTGGTTTTATATTTATACTTGTTTTATATTTTATAGTTCTCTATTTTTCTTAATTTATGTGCATGTCATTTTAAAATATGTTTTTAACAATATTTAACTGTTTTATATATTTTTAAAATTTTAGTGTTTTAGTAATGTTATGTTCTTTTGTCATTTAATTTTTTTTCAGTAGTCAATTTAATTAATTTTTTTTGTTTCATTTTGTTGTTGTTGTTGTTATTATTATTATTATTATTATTGCTGTTGCTGCTGTTATTATTATTATTTGAAATATTACTACTTACAGAACTGATGTCCACATCTTGTCTGATTGTTCACAGAGAAAAATATTCATCACAACATGTCTTCCTTCAACGAATCTGTGGGTTTGGGATATTTGAGGACAAACGCCATTGAATTTGTGAAGTATCCTTTCTTTTGCATGCTAACTCTCATCTCATACACTGTTTTGTGCCTCTTGAAAGCTAAATGTCGATTTTATGGGTCTCATTTAAACATGCACTTAGTGTTTATCTTCTAAAAGTGGTCCTGGACCATGCAAAAAGTGTTTGGGTGACTATTGTAGAGATTCACAAGCCTGCTTAGTGCTTATTAATCATTTATTCTGCACTAAAAGGGTCTCGTATAACAGTGATAAAGTCAGTATTTAGCTGACCTGCGCACCATGTAGCATAAAAAATGTGAGTCTCATTTGAAAACACATTTCTTAAAATCTAGTAAAGTTACTTGGTTGACTTTAGTTGTATTTTCTAAAGGTTTTGTTGTATAAAGTTGTAGTTTACTTTTCTGTTCCCAGGGGGCGTGTGAGTACAAAAAATAAGATAGGTAGTTGGATACAGTTTGCAGGTTTTTTTTTTTTACAAGTACAGTTTAATGGCTTTTATTTACCACTATATGTAAAACGTATTAATACACTCTAGAGGTAATATCATACTTAAAGTTTTATAAGTGAATTTTTTTACTTAATTTATTTTTTTTTTATTAGGCAATTAAATATCATATTTGGAATAAAATATAAATATATATATATATATATATATATATATATATATATATAAAATGATAATAAATAATAATAAAAGCGCTTTAATGCTTTGCCATGCATATATATATATATATATATATATATATATATATATATATATATATATATTAAATATATGCAAATATTTTTTAATATTCACTAAAACATTTTTTAAATAGAAAATTCTATAAATGTAATAAATCAAAATAAAAATTAACAAAAAAAAATTAAATTAAAATAATAATAATTTAAAAAATCACTAAAACTTTAGGTTTCAGTATTAAAT